>NC_086444.1:517928419-518125919 GCF_028390025.1 Pseudophryne corroboree | reverse complement strand
CGGTGCGCAATGACGTCATCGCGCACCTCTCAGCATTTAAGCGGCGCTACTACTGTACAGGGGGCGTAACTGACCACACCCCCTGTATTAAGCCATGCCCCCATTCCCTGCCGGGGCGCAGAGAGGGCTCGAATCGGCCCTGGGTACACTGCCACATGCACACACATTATACAGGGTGAGCTGGCAGCCATGTAGAGGCACATTCCTCCTACCTCTGTCATACTGCAGCTCCATCTCCTCCTCCTCTTCAAATGCTGCACTGATTGTCTCCCTCCCCCAGTTTGCTGGCACCGTGGGAGGACTGGGAGCCGGGAGGATGCACAGCAGTGCTATCAGAGAGCAGCCTGTGTCGGGCAGGCAGGCGGCGGTGCGGAGAGTGAGTGACACTGTCTGAGCAGCGCCTTACTAGAGTCTTGCGTTCTAGGCAGCAACGTACCGCGCGTATGCAACGGGCCGGCCCTGCTGCTGGGACCCCCAGTGCTATAAAGTGAGGATCTGATGACCAGCAGCCCACACAGGAGCACCGATCACTGGTCCCTGGGTCTGGTAAATATGGTTGTTTTTTTTACACAGTGATCACCATCAGACAAACATAGCCAATCACACTGGCTGGGTCCCTGCACAGCTTTCCCTGTCAGCTGGCACAGAAAGTTGTGTAGGGGTGCAGAATTTGCAGTGAGCCCTATGATTATGCTATCTGAAGATAGCATAATTATCACAGAGCTCACTGGAAATTTTTTACTTTTTTTTTTAATTATATTCAGCCAGATCGCATGTCCAATTATAAGTATGGGAAATTCGATCTGGTTACTAAAAAAAATAAAGTGAATTAAAGGGTTTGGAGCAGTTTGTTCACAAAAACTGCTCAATAGCTCTTTAATACATTTCAGTGAAACTAAGAATGTGAAAAGGGTGTGAAAACACCCTTTTTCACAATAATTTAGTAAAAAATGTTTTTAATAAATCTACCCCATATTGTGAACTGAGGCACTGTGGCATATTGTATACTGGGGCACTGTAACATATTGTGAACTTTGGTATTGGACTGTATTTTGAACTGGGGCACTATGGCATATTGTGTACTGCTGGCACTGTGACATATTGTATACTGGGGCACTATGGCATATGGGCCCTCATTCCGAGTTGATCGCTCGTTTGTTGCTTTTAGCAGCAGTGCACACGCTAAGACGCCACCCTCTGGGAGTGTATCTAAGCTTAGCAGAAGTGCGACAGAAAGGTTACCAGAAC
Source organism: Pseudophryne corroboree (assembly GCF_028390025.1). Lineage (NCBI taxonomy): Eukaryota > Metazoa > Chordata > Amphibia > Anura > Myobatrachidae > Pseudophryne > Pseudophryne corroboree. The sequence continues at coordinate 518,124,671 of NC_086444.1, read as the reverse complement.
AGAGCTGAAATTTTTTCAAGCAGTTTCAGAGTGGCTGCAGACCTACTCCTTCCTTGCGATCACTTCAGTCTGTTTAGTTCCTGCTTTGACGTAACAAACACGCCCTACATTCGGCCAGCCACTCCCCTGTTTCCCCAGGCACTCCTGTATTTTTACCTGACACGCCTGTGTTTTTTAGCACACTCCCGGAAAACGGTCAGTTACCACCAAGAAACACCCACTTCCTGTCAATCACTCACCGATCAACAGAGTGACGGAAAAGACTCGCTCGACCTTGTGTAAAACTGCATAGTTTTGTGTGAAAGTACATCGCGCGTTCGCACTGCGGCCTGTACACATGCGCAGAAATGCTGATTTTTAGCCTGATAGCTACGCTGCGAACAACGGCAGCTGGCGATCAACTCAGAATGACCCCCATGGTGGGTTATTCAGCTCCAGCCGCAATCTGAAGTTGTACACAATGGTCGGTACATTGAGCATTGTCATGACTGAGGTTTTGTGAACCCGGTGTTAGTGAAGTCTGTGCAGGCGACTGGAGGATTATATGAATACTACCACTGACCTGGTTTGGGAATGTTGTGGACTCGGGGTTTCTTCCGGTGACTGGGAAGAGGAACCGCGGCAGAGATGGCCGAATCTAGGTTCTTCTCATGCAGGATTAGGTCGGCAGACAGGAAGCACGTGTGGGCGCTGAAGGTCTCCTGAAAGACAGAACTGGAAAGGCGCTGATGAATCAGTGAAGAATACCAGGTACAACTGCGCTAAAGTGCACTGGATGCTTGGAGACACTGAGGTGCTAGGAGGCACGGAAGTGCGTAGAGACACTGGGGTGCGTAGAGACACTGGGGTGCTTGGAGGCACTGGGGTGCTTGGAGGCACTGGGGTGCTTGGAGGCACTGAGGTGCTCGGAGGCACTGAGATGCTGAAGCACGGAGACGCTGGAGACACGAGGTGCTGAGGCACGGGGGTGCTGGAAGCACGGAGGCGCTGAGGCACGGAGGTACTGGAGGCACGAGGTGCTGAGACACGGAGATGCTGGAAGCACGGCGATGCTGGAGGCACGAGGTGCTGAGGCACGGAGGTGCTGGGAGGTACTGAGGCACTGAGGTGCTGAGGCACGGAGGTGCTGAGGCATGGAGGTGCTGAGGCACGGAGGTACTGAGGCACGGAGGTGCTGAGGCACGGAGATACTGAGACACGGAGATACTGAGGCACGGAGGTGCTGAGGCACGGAAGTGCTGGGAGGCACGGAGGTACTGAGGCATGGAGATACTGAGGCACGGAGGTGCTGAGGCACGGAGATGCTGAGGCACGGAGATGCTGCAGGGATACGGGAGCTCTGGAGATCACAACTACAACAGCAGTATAGATGAACCACGGCAGCTGTGGTTTTCAGTTGAGACTATGGAATATAATACTGTGCCTTTAAGATGAACCACTGCAGCTGTGCCTTTACTTTGAGACTCGAGGAAATAGTGATCATCAGTGGCAACACAAAAGTAAACCAAACAGGGTAACAAGGAACAGAGTTTTCACAGGAACCAGAGTATAAAGGTTACCTTTAGGGAGCTCAGCTTGAAGACTCACACATAGCTGTGAGTGTGACACAAGGAACTGGCCCAGTTTCTAACTCAGCCTCCTGATTTATACTTCCTGGTCCTTGGTGATTGGTGAGCAGGATTAGGTGATGCAGAGAGTCTCAGGCTGGCAGAGGATTGAACAACTCTGGGTCAGGTGAACAGTCACTGTCATGTGACTACTCTAGCCAAGGCTGTGATGTAGAATGAGGCCTAGCAGGCCGAGAGAACACTGAAGCCTGAACTTCTGCAAAACATAGGATGCTGGCTTTTAGGCCTAAACTTCAGATTACTGAATTCAGCCTCACACAGGAGATCACCACAGATGGAGCTAATTAACTATTACCTTTCAGGCAGAGAACTCAGGAAAACTCAGAACTGACAACCTGTTTAAAAAAGACACAGGATCCGGGACAGATGGCAGAGGTAAGTCACCAAATATGAAACCTACAGTCAGGATTGTGACAGTATCCCCCTCTTCAAGGGTGGACTCCGGACACCCATCTTGAATCTTAGAGGAACTTGAGAAATTCATACAGAAGAATTTAGGACCTTCGTTGATGCCTCTTCTTCTTACGGGAATATTTGGTTTTAACCAAGGACAGCGGAATGTCCGAAGGAGATTCTTAGATTATCCCTGGGAGGACAGCACAAACTTCCTTTTGCATTCCCTTTAGAGCATGATTTTTTACCGAGTCAGATTCCAAAGGTTTAGGACCAAATTCTTTAACCACAGCATTACTAAAAGTCTGTAAGTCATGGAACACAGGATCATTACTCTCAAAAAGCATGTTGGCCCACTCCAAAGCTCTTCCTCTGAATGCCAGGAACAGATATCGAGTAACGTTGGAAGGAGTTACTGCACCTAAAGGATCAGACTCCATCCGAGAGAGAAATTGTTCAACCAGAGCGGCATATTGCAATAAATCTCCAACAAAGTAAATAGGTGGAAAACCATCAGACGAAAGCTTAGAGGCTGAAGCTGAAGAAAGCTTTGGCTGGACGAGTAGGACTGGATTGGATCCGAGGATACTTGAATTGGCTGGAGCCAACGAAGACTGACCAGACTGGTCCTGGAGTATCGCTGGACCAGATGGAACTGGAACGGACTGACCAGGCAGGGCCTGGAGTATTGCTGGACCGGCTGGAACCGGGACGGACTGACCAGGCTGGGCCTGGAGTATTGCTGGACCGGCTGGAACCGGGACGGACTGACCAGGCTGGGCCTGGAGTATAGCTGGACCGGCTGGAACCGGGACGGACTGACCAGGTGGAGCCTGGAATATTGCTGGACCGGCTGGAACCGGGACGGACTGACCAGGCTGGGCCTGGAGTATTGCTGGACCGGCTGGAACCGGGACGGACTGACCAGGCTGGGCCTGGAGTATTGCTGGACCGGCTGGAACCGGGACGGACTGACCAGGTGGAGCCTGGAATATTGCTGGACCGGCTGGAACCGGGACGGGCTGAGCCCTTTCTTCACGGGGCTGGGCTGAGGCAAGAGCCCCCTCTTCATGGGGCTGGGCTGAGGCAAGAGCCCCCTCTTCACGGGGCTGGGCTAAGGCAAGAGCCCCCTCTTCATGGGGCTGGGTTGAGGCAAGAGCCCCCACTTCACGGGGCTGGGCAGCACTCTGTAGACTCTCTGGCTGGGCAGCACTCTGTAGACTCTCTGGCTGGGCAGCACTCTGTAGACTCTCTGGCTGGGCAGCACTCTGTAGACTCTCTGGCTGGGCAGCACTCTGTAGTCTCCCTGGGGCTGGACCCTCGGAACCCCTCACTGGGGCTGGACGCTCTGAACCCCTCACTGGTGTTGAAGACACGGACGCCCCTCCTTGGGCTGAAGACACGGACGCCCCTCCTTGGGCTGAAGACACGGACGCCCCTCCTTGGGCTGAAGACACGGACGCCCCTCCTGGGGCTGGACACTCTGAAGACGCCCCTCCTGGGGCTGGACACTCTGAAGATGCCCCTCCTGGGGCTGGACACTCTGAAGACGCCCCTCCTGGGGCTGGACACTCTGAAGACGCCCCTCCTGGGGCTGGACACTCGGACTCCTCTGTGACTCTAAATGGCTTGAATATTCTTCTCTGGACACCCAACTTGGAATAAGGGCTTTTAATCACCGGACCCCAGTCATAAATTTGAGTCTCTTTCAGAGTAGCCTTCTTGATACCCCCGTCAGCAGTAGCAGGATCGGCTACTGTGGATGACTGGTAGACATGAGCACTATGATACTGAGATTTGTCACCATTCCCTGGCTTGCGAAGAATGCAGTCTTTAACAAAATGACCGGAATTTCCACAGTAAAGACAGAGGTGTAGCTCCCTACACCGCTGATGTTCAGCTTCAGAGAGCTTGGGCCGTGGATAGCTCTGATGAACAACTTTTCCTTGCACAGAGGAAGAGACTCTATTAACTGGTTGGGACAAAACAGGATCAACAACGTTGGTAGTATTCCTGAAGAGATCAGGCATCACAGAAAGAATACTAGGCAAAAGTTCTTGTAACTGTAATAACATCTGGTAGAAAATCTGCAGTTGGTCAGGAGTCTTAGTGCAGAAGGTCAGAGAATCTCTGGAGAACGAATTCCGCTGCAGACACTGTGCTAATTGATGCTGAGTCGACTCCAGACCTTCCAAGCGTCCTGCAATATTGCTAAGGAGGTCCTGCGTCAGACAAACACTTTCGGCCGGGTCCATGTGGCCAGTTCCTGAGGTTTTGTGAACCCGGTGTTAGTGAAGTCTGTGCAGGCGACTGGAGGATTATATGAATACTACCACTGACCTGGTTTGGGAATGTTGTGGACTCGGGGTTTCTTCCGGTGACTGGGAAGAGGAACCGCGGCAGAGATGGCCGAATCTAGGTTCTTCTCATGCAGGATTAGGTCGGCAGACAGGAAGCACGTGTGGGCGCTGAAGGTCTCCTGAAAGACAGAACTGGAAAGGCGCTGATGAATCAGTGAAGAATACCAGGTACAACTGCGCTAAAGTGCACTGGATGCTTGGAGACACTGAGGTGCTAGGAGGCACGGAAGTGCGTAGAGACACTGGGGTGCGTAGAGACACTGGGGTGCGTAGAGACACTGGGGTGCGTAGAGACACTGGGGTGCTTGGAGGCACTGGGGTGCTTGGAGGCACTGGGGTGCTCTGAGGCACTGAGATGCTGAAGCACAGAGACGCTGGAGGCACGAGGTGCTGAGGCATGGGGGTGCTGAGGCACGAGGTGCTGGAAGCATGGAGGCACGGAGGTACTGGAGGCACGAGGTGCTGAGACACGGAGATGCTGGAAGCACGGAGATGCTGGAGGCACGAGGTGCTGAGGCACGGAGGTGCTGGGAGGTACTGAGGCACGGAGGTGCTGAGGCACGGAGGTGCTGAGGCACGGAGGTACTGAGGCACGGAGGTGCTGAGGCACGGAGATACTGAGACACGGAGATACTGAGGCACGGAGGTGCTGGGAGGCACGGAGGTACTGAGGCACGGAGATACTGAGGCACGGAGGTGCTGAGGCATGGATATGCTGAGGCACGGAGGTGCTGAGGCACGGAGATGCTGAGGCACGGAGATGCTGCAGGGATACGGGAGCTCTGGAGATCACAACTACAACAGCAGTATAGATGAACCACGGCAGCTGTGGTTTTCAGTTGAGACTATGGAATATAATACTGTGCCTTTAAGATGAACCACTGCAGCTGTGCCTTTACTTTGAGACTCGAGGAAATAGTGATCATCAGTGGCAACACAAAAGTAAACCAAACAGGGTAACAAGGAACAGAGTTTTCACAGGAACCAGAGTATAAAGGTTACCTTTAGGGAGCTCAGCTTGAAGACTCACACATAGCTGTGAGTGTGACACAAGGAACTGGCCCAGTTTCTAACTCAGCCTCCTGATTTATACTTCCTGGTCCTTGGTGATTGGTGAGCAGGATTAGGTGATGCAGAGAGTCTCAGGCTGGCAGAGGATTGAACAACTCTGGGTCAGGTGAACAGTCACTGTCATGTGACTACTCTAGCCAAGGCTGTGATGTAGAATGAGGCCTAGCAGGCCGAGAGAACACTGAAGCCTGAACTTCTGCAAAACATAGGATGCTGGCTTTTAGGCCTAAACTTCAGATTACTGAATTCAGCCTCACACAGGAGATCACCACAGATGGAGCTAATTAACTATTACCTTTCAGGCAGAGAACTCAGGAAAACTCAGAGCTGACAACCTGTTTAAAAAAGACACAGGATCCGGGACAGATGGCAGGGGTAAGTCACCAAATATGAAACCTACAGTCAGGATTGTGACAAGCATGTGCCGTACCGGTCCTGCGTCATCTGACATAGTATGGCTGCAGATATCAGTTGAGTAAGTCTCTGTTTCACAAAATGGAGGCATGTCACCTTCTTTTTCTGGGAGTGCCGAGGCCAGGGTCTCCGTCTTCCGATGGAGTTCTGGTCTCAGTGACAGAGCTGCAGCTGGTCTGCATAACCTCATGGGTTACTTAGCTGGCTGATGATGTTGCAGGTGATCTGATGCTTAGTCTTTGGATGCAGCAGAGGATCACAATGCATACAGGATGTGTCTACTTATATCAGAGGTCTCCTGCTGCATTATATCTTCCATGTAAGCAGCTCGTGGACTTCTTCAAGTTCCTGGGGACCACAATCTCCTGGGACTTTAAATGAGGGTCCAACGCTGACGCCACTGTCGGGAAAGCGCAGCAGAGGTTGTTTTTCCTCAGGCAACTAAGGAAGTTCAACATACCACAGAAGCTTCTACTCCTCTTCTACTACGCGATTGTGGAGTCGGTACTGTGCTCCTCGATACTGATATGGTACGGCTCCACCAGCGTGAGGGACAGATGCAGGCTCCAAAATGTGGTCAGAACCTCAGAGTAGATCATCGGGTCGACCTTCCCTCAGTCCAGGATCTGTTACTGTCCAGAGCTAAAAAGTGGGCAACGAAGATACTAAAGGACCAGCTACACCCCACCCACAGCATGTTTCACTTGCTTCCTTCAGGCAGGCGTTACAGGGCCGTCCCCGCTGGGTCCACCAGAAGCCTCAAAAGGTTCTTTTCCCAAGCGGTCCGCCTGCTGAACTCCTGAACATTGACTGACTAGACGTACATGTAACTCACTTGTGTCCCTACGGTATACCTATAATTGACCAAGAAGCAATTGAATTTATGACACCATTAGTAGCAGAGCAGACAGCACAAGTAGGAAGGAGTGTCATTGGGCTGGAGGGCTTTCTAGAGCTTATGGAGACCACTACATTAGTTTGGACACACCTCCTCCTAAGGGGGAAAGTCCAGTGTTCTCTCTTACCCAGGAAAATGAAATGTGTTGTTACGGCTCTAGATGAGAGTACTTGCTGGGTCCACCATGTAGTCAATGCCATTCAGTGTACTGCAACAATGATGGGGACAGACTCACTGAGAGGATGTACATGCTTCTGTCAATCTCGCCAGCCAGAAGCTGGTCTATTTATTGGCGATTTTTTGGTAATGTTTTTGGTGTGAGTTGTAAACTCGTATCCTATTACATTGCCCGACTTGTATGTTTGCAATGGCAAAACATCTGGATGCAATTTTTGGTAGAGGTGAATAACATGCAATTTGGCACCTTACCACAACCTATTACATTTGCGATTTGCGGAAAACGTGCTATTTTATGCAAAAAATTGCAAAATTCAAAAAACCGCATCCTATTACATCTGGCTCCAAGGCAGTACTGGAAGACAGGCTCACAGGACAGACAAACACACTGACAATGCTGGATAGAAAACAAGCCCTGGAAATTTCTGGAAGCAGCCCTAATGAAGGTCTTCTGAGAGGGTGGGGTCTGTCGAGGTGTGTGGGATCTCTCCTAATAGGGCCTGTGCCTTAACGAGTTTCATTTTTTTGACACTTCTACATCATCATAAGAGGCAGAACCATTAGTCATAAATAAAACCGAGCTCGTAGCCTTTCCTTGCCACATTGTGTGGTGAATGGCATATTGGCAATTTTATGTTTCTCTGCAGCTAACCTTCCTTTTGATGTGTTTTTTCTTTACCACTGTAAAATTATATTGCTTCTTTGATTTCACATACCCTGACTTGAGCCCTGTATGCCCTTAGGCATTGCCTTAGTAGATGTAGTTGATGGACTGGTATCGTCATGACCGATGGAAGCAGCTGTAGCACTGTGGTTCCTGCTCTCCTCTCAACTGAACATCCTCGATATCAACAAACATGAATAAAGTGGGGTACCGCACACACCACATTTTGTACAAATTTTTTTTTTTTACTTTGTTCACAAATGACACTGTAGAGTCACACCGTTTATGTAAATGCACTGGGGTAGGACCTACATTGTCACAATATGTGTATGAATATTAAGCTGCGGTATGGCATGCAACGTCACAATGCTTGTATGAACATTACACTGTGGTACGACCTGCAGCATCACAATATGTGTATGAATATTAAGCTGCAGTATGTCCTGCAGCCTCACAGTACTTGTATGAAATTGGGGTACAGCCTGCAGTGTCACAATACTTGTATGAATATTACACTGTAGTCTGGCCTATAGCGTACCAATACTTGTATGAATATTAATAGTGATGAGCGGGTTCGGTTCCTCGGAAACCGAACCCCCCCGAACTTCACCCAATTTACACGGGTCCGAGGCATACTCGGATTCTCCCGTATGGCTCGGGTAACCCGAGCGCGCCCGAACGTCATCATCCCGCTGTCGGATTCTCGCGAGATTCGGATTCTATATAAGCAGCCGCGCGTCGCCGCCATTTTCACTCGTGCATTGGAAATGTTAGGGAGAGGACGAGGCTGGCGTCCTCTCCGTTATTGTTGAACTTGATTGTACACTATTGCTTAATTGTGGGGAGGGCTGGGGAACAGCTGTATAATATAGGAGGAGTACAGTGCAGAGTTTTGCTGATCAGTGACCACCAGTTATCCGTTCTCTGCCTGAAAAAAACGCTCCATATCTGTGCTCAGTGTGCTGCATATATCTGTGCTCACACTGCTTAATTGTGGGGACTGGGGAGCAGCTGTATTATATAGCAGGAGTACAGTGCAGAGTTTTGCTGACAGTGACCACCAGTGTACGTTGTCTGCCTGAAAAACACTCCATATCTGTGCTCAGTGTGCTGCTTTATTGTGGGGACTGGGGACCACCAGTATAATATTATATAGGAGGAGTACAGTGCAGAGTTTTGCTGACCAGTGACCACCCGTATATAATATATAGCATTACGGTACAGTAGGCCACTGCTGTACCTACCTCTGTGTCGTCATTAAGTATACTATCCATCTAGATTCTATACCTGTGGTGCATTTCAGTTGTGCAGTTTGCTGACACAGTGACCACCAGTATACTATATATAGCAGTACGGTACGGAAGGCCACTGCTGTACCTACCTCTGTGTCGTCATTAAGTATACTATCCATCTACATTCTATACCTGTGGTGCATTTTAGTTTTGCAGTTTGCTGACACAGTGACCACCAGTATACTATATATAACAGTACGGTACGGAAGGCCACTGCTGTACCTACCTGTGTGTCATCATTAAGTATACTATCTATCTACATTCTATACCTGTGGTGCATTTTAGTTTTGCAGTTTGCTGACACAGTGACCACCAGTATACTATATATAGCAGTACGGTACAGAAGGCCACTGCTGTACCTACCTCTGTGTCATCATTAAGTATACTATCCATCTACATTCTATACCTGTGGTGCATTTTAGTTTTGCAGTTTGCTGACACAGTGACCACCAGTATACTATATATAGCAGTACGGTACGGAAGGCCACTGCTGTACCTACCTCTGTGTCGTCATTAAGTATACTATCCATCTACATTCTATACCTGTGGTGCATTTTAGTTTTGCAAATTGCTGACAGTGACCACCAGTATATATAGCAGTACGGTACGGAAGGCCACTGCTCTACCTATCTCTGTGTCGTCAAGTATACTATCCATCCATACCTGTGGTGCATTTCAGTTGTGCGCAGTATATATAGTAGTAGGCCATTGCTATTGATAGTTACTGGCATATAATTCCACACATTAAAAAATGGAGAACAAAAATGTGGAGGTTAAAATAGGGAAAGATCAAGATCCACTTCCACCTCGTGCTGAAGCTGCTGCCACTAGTCATGGCCGAGACGATGAAATGCCATCAACGTCGTCTGCCAAGGCCGATGCCCAATGTCATAGTAGAGAGCATGTAAAATCCAAAAAACAAAAGTTCAGTAAAATGACCCAAAAATCAAAATTAAAAGCGTCTGAGGAGAAGCGTAAACTTGCCAATATGCCATTTACGACACGGAGTGGCAAGGAACGGCTGTGGCCCTGGCCTATGTTCATGGCTAGTGGTTCAGCTTCACATGAGGATGGAAGCACTCATCCTCTCGCTAGAAAAATTAAAAGACTTAAGCTGGCAAAAGCACAGCAAAGAACTGTGCGTTCTTCTAAATCACAAATACCCAAGGAGAGTCCAATTGTGTCGGTTGCGATGCCTGACCTTCCCAACACTGGACGGGAAGAGCTTGCGCCTTCCACCATTTGCTCGCCCCCTGCAAGTGCTGGAAGGAGCACCCGCAGTCCAGTTCCTGATAGTCAAATTGAAGATGTCACTGTTGAGGTACACCAGGATGAGGATATGGGTGTTGCTGGCGCTGGGGAGGAAATTAACAAGGAGGATTCTGATGGTGAGGTGGTTTGTTTAAGTCAGGCACCCGGGGAGACACCTGTTGTCCGTGTGACGAATATGGCCATTGACATGCCTGGTCAAAATACAAAAAAAAATCAGCTCTTCGGTGTGGAATTATTTCAACACAAATGCGGACAACAGGTGTCAAGCCGTGTGTTGCCTTTGTCAAGCTGTAATAAGTAGGGGTAAGGACGTTAACCACCTCGGAACATCCTCCCTTATACGTCACCTGCAGCGCATTCATCATAAGTCAGTGACAATTTCAAAAACTTTGGGTAATAGCGGAAGCAGTCCACTGACCACTAAATCCCTTCCTCTTGTAACCAAGCTCCTGCAAACCACACCACCAACTCCCTCAGTGTCAATTTCCTCCTTACCCAGGAAAGCCAATAGTCCTGAAGGCCATGTCACTGGCAAGTCTGACGAGTCCTCTCCAGCCTGGGATTCCTCCGATGCATCCTTGAGTGTAACGCCTACTGCTGCTGGCGCTGCTGTTGTAGCTGCTGGGAGTCGATCGTCATCCCAGAGGGGAAGTCGGAAGACCACTTGTACTACTTCCAATAAGCAATTGACTGTCCAACAGTCCTTTGCGAGGAAGATGAAATATCACAGCAGTCATCCTGCTGAAAAGCAGATAACTCAGGCCTTGGCAGCCTGGGCGGTAAGAAACGTGGTTCCGGTATCCACCGTTAATTCAGAGGCAACTAGAGACTTGATTGAGGTACTGTGTCCCCGGTACCAAATACCATCTAGGTTCCATTTCTCTAGGCAGGCGATACCGAAAATGTACACAGACCTCAGAAAAAGACTCACCAGTGTCCTAAAAAATGCAGTTGTACCCAATGTCCACTTAACCACGGACATGTGGACAAGTGGAGCAGGGCAGACTCAGGACTACATGACTGTGACAGCCCACTGGGTAGATGTATTGCCTCCCGCAGCAAGAACAGCAGCGGCGGCACCAGTAGCAGCATCTCGCAAACGCCAACTCGTTCCTAGGCAGGCTACGCTTTGTATCACCGCTTTCCAGAAGAGGCACACAGCTGACAACCTCTTACGGAAACTGAGGAAGATCTTCGCAGAATGGCTTACCCCAATTGGACTCTCCTGGGGATTTGTGACATCGGACAACGCCAGCAATATTGTGTGTGCATTACATGTGGGCAAATTCCAGCACGTCCCATGTTTTGCACATACATTTAATTTGGTGGTGCAGAATTATTTAAAAAACGACAGGGGCGTGCAAGAGATGCTGTCGGTGGCCCGAAGAATTGCGGGCCACTTTCGGCATTCAGCCACCGCGTACAGAAGACTGGAGCACCACCAAACAATCCTGAACCTGCCCTGCCATCATCTGAAGCAAGAGGTGGTAACGAGGTGGAATTCAACCCTCTATATGCTTCAGAGGATGGAGGAGCAGCAAAAGGCCATTCAAGCCTATACATCTGCCCACGATAAAGGCAAAGGAGGGGGAATGCACCTGACTCAAGCGCAGTGGAGAATGATTTCAACGTTGTGCAAGGTTCTGCAACCCTTTGAACTTGCCACACGTGAAGTCAGTTCAGACACTGCCAGCCTGAGTCAGGTCATTCCCCTCATCAGGCTTTTGTAGAAGAAACTGGAGACATTGAAGGAGGAGCTAAAACAGAGCGATTCCGCTAGGCATGTGGAACGTGTGGATGGAGCCCTTAATTCGCTTAACCAGGATTCACGGGTGGTCAATCTGTTGAAATCAGAGCACTACATTTTGGCCACCGTGCTCGATCCTAGATTTAAAACCTACGTTGTATCTCTCTTTCCGGCAGACACAAGTCTGCAGAGGTTCAAAGACCTGCTGGTGAGAAAATTGTCAAGTCAAGCGGAACGTGACCCGTCAACATCTCCTCCTTCACATTCTCCCGCAACTGGGGGTGCGAGGAAAAGGCTAAGAATTCCGAGCCCACCCGCTGGCGGTGATGCAGGGCAGTCTGGAGCGAGTGCTGACATCTAGTCCGGACTGAAGGACCTGCCAACGATTACTGACATGTCGTCTACTGTCACTTCATATGATTCTCTCACCATTGAAAGAATGGTGGAGGATTATATGAGTGACCGCATCCAAGTAGGCACGTCAGACAGTCCGTACGTATACTGGCAGGAAAAAGAGGCAATTTGGAGGCCCTTGCACAAACTGGCTTTATTCTACCTAAGTTGCCCTCCCTCCAGTGTGTACTCCGAAAGAGTGTTTAGTGCAGCCGCTCACCTTGTCAGCAATCGGCGTACGAGGTTACTTCCAGAAAATGTGGAGAAGATGATGTTCATCAAAATTAATTATAATCAATTCCTCCGTGGAGACATTAACCAGCAGCAATTGCCTCCACAAAGTACACAGGGACCTGAGATGGTGGATTCCAGTGGGGACGAATTAATAATCTGTGAGGAGGGGGATGTACACAGTGAAAGGGGTGAGGAATCGGAGGATGATGATGAGGTGGACATCTTGCCTCTGTAGAGCCAGTTTGTGCAAGGAGAGATTGATTGCTTCTTTTTTTGGTGGGGGCCCAAACCAACCAGTCATTTCAGTCACAGTCGTGTGGCAGACCCTGTCGCTGAAATGATGGGTTCGTTAAAGTGTGCATTTCCTGTTTATATAACATAAGGGTGGGTGGGAGGGCCCAAGGACAATTCCATCTTGCACCTCTTTTTTCTTTCATTTTTCTTTGCATCATGTGCTGTTTGGGGACAATTTTTTTGAAGTGCCATCCTGCCTGACACTACAGTGCCACTCCTAGATGGGCCAGGTGTTTGTGTCGGCCACTTGTGTCGCTTAGTTTAGTCACACAGCGACCTTGGTGCACCTTTTTTTTTCTTTGCATCATGTGCTGTTAGGGGACTATTTTTTTGAAGTGCCATCCTGCCTGACACTGCAGTGCCACTCCTAGATGGGCCAGGTGTTTATGTCGGCCACTTGTGTCGCTTAGCTTAGCCATCCAGCGACCTCGGTGCATATTTTAGGACTAAAAATAATATTGTGAGGTGTTCAGAATAGACTGGAAATGAGTGGAAATTATGGTTATTGAGGTTAATAAAACTATGGGATCAAAATGACCCCCAAATTCTATGATTTAAGCTGTTTTTTAGGGTTTTTTGTAAAAAAACACCCAAATCCAAAACACACCCGAATCCGACAAAAAAATTTCAGTGAGGTTTTGCCAAAATGCGTCCGAATCCAAAACACGGCCGCGGAACCGAATCCAAAACCAAAACACAAAACCCGAAAAATGTCCGGTGCACATCACTAAATATTAAGCTGCGGTACGACCAGCAACATCGCAATACTTGTATGAAATTGTGGTACGTCCTGCAGCTTCACAATATTTGTAAGAATATTACACCACGGTCTGGCCTACAGTGTCCACAATATGTGTATGAATCTTAAGCTGTGGTACAACCTGCAGCATCACAAAAGTTGTATGAATTTGGGGTGCAAACTGCAGCATCACAATACATGTATGAATATTAAGCTGTCGTACAGCCTTCAGTGTCACAATACTTATATGAAATTGGGGTATGACCTGTAGCATCACAATAATTGCATGAATATTACACTGCAGTTTGAACGGCAGTATCATAGTAATTGTATATGAATAATAATGGTATAGTACACTGGAGTACTATACTATTTCTTTTTTAATGATATTTTTAGCTTTTATTTTTTACACTAGGTTGAGCCCCTGGATGGACGGACAGAGCAACCTTGGATAGACAAAGCACCCCTGGGGACACAGCAGCACCTTGATGTATAGACAGAGCACCCTGAACGGACACAGCAGACCCTGGATGGACAGATAGAGCACCCCTAGATAGACAGAGCATCCCTGGAGGACACGGCAGCCCATGATGGATGGGCAGAGCACCCCTAGATGGACAGAGCACCCCTGGACAGACACAGCAGCTCCTTGATGGATGAACAAAACAACCTTGGACAGTCAGAGAACCCCTGGAGGACACAGCAGCCCCTTGATGGACAGAGCACCCCTAGATAGACAGAGCACCCCTGGAAGACACATCAGCTCCTAGATGGATGGACAAAGCACCCCTATATGGACAGAGTACCCCTGGAAGACACAGCAGCTCCTTGATGGATGAACAGAGCACCCCTGGAGGACACAGCAGCTCCTTAATGGATGGACAGAGCACTCCTGGATGGACATAGCAGCCTCTTGCTAGACACAGCAGACCCTTGATGAACAACACAGCACTATACAAGCTCCACAGTCGGAGTGACAAAATGTCACGATTACTGGGGACCTTTATAGAATTCAAAACCCACGAGAATCAGTGGGAGGATGATGTTTTGCCTCGTTTTGGGATCAGAGTCAAATGGGAAACCCCGAGGCGTACTCGGATCCATCCTCGGATCGTGAAGTTTGGGTGGTCCGGTTCTCGTATAACCAGACCCGCTCATCTCTTGTTTTGACATGTCAACATTCTGACTGTCACTCACAGTAATGACCCTTCTTAAAAAATATTCCATAAAATCCAGGTAAAAGTCTCCAAAAATTAGAAGCACTGTGGGTGGCCTCATACTGTTTCCAACATTTGGGGGCATATTCATCATGTAAAAATTGTGAAATAAGAAACTTTAGTTTTCAATTCTCTTACTTAAATTTCATAATAGTTTTAGAATGCATCATGCATTCCTTATAAGATTATCACTTCCAAAAAGCAGCTCCTTTTGCGGAGACAGCTCTTTGGAAAAGTTATACATTTCCTCATGTCCCCATACTCTTCTATAGCCTACTCTGCCACCCCTCGCATCCTCTTCCCTACAGGTGTATGCTGTCCCTCCCTGCATCCTCACCCCATTGTCAGGCGCTCCCTACCTTCAGCCTCTCCCCGTTTATCTCCCTTGTGACCGCTTCCCCCACAACCTCTGCTCAGTGTGCCGTTCCCCTCGCAGCCCAGTGTCCCTACTTCCCCTGCACCATCTACCTTGTAACAGCTTCCACCGCAGTCTCTGCTCAGTGTGCCCACTCTACGGGCAGCATCTCCACCGCAGAGCTGGAACTGCTGCTAAAGCCTATGCCCTGCTCCTACCCCCTTGCTCAGACATGCAGCCCGATGCCAGTGTCTGTCCCCAGCCACCACTGCTGTCACCTCTCCCTTGCCGCCCGCTCATGAGAGGACTGCTTGGGAGTAGGAGGGAGCTGCTGGAGGTAAGAAGACACAGCAGAGAGGGATCTTTTCATATCCCTCTGCTGCATCGGGAAACTGAACACCATCTCGAGATTAAATTCCGAAAAATTTGATGACTTTTCATAATTTCTACATCCCCATACTTTTGTATGAGGAGCAGGGCCGGATTAACAATGGGGCGGGTGGAGCTGCAGCTCCAGGCCCCCCATGAAAATAGGCCCAGACGATGCTATTAAACATTGCTGACAAGAAAAAAAAATATTTTTCTGTCATCAGTGGCCGTCTAAAGCCCTGGCCACCCCTCTCCTAGCAGCCTTCACCCCACTCCGTGCCCACATACACTATAGCGGCACCGGCATATATGTTTTACATGCACTGCAGCCAGCATAGTAGTGCACTCCCTGTGCCTTTTTGCCGGAACCAGTGCTAAGAGCAGAGGCTGGCTGTGGGCGGATCAAAACAGGAGGAGGCAGTCTAGCCCCTCCCTGCCACTTACGTTTCCTCAGTGTCCTTTTACCGCCTCCTCACTGAAGCTGCTGTTGCCGGGGCTCACCGTCACGATCTAGGGACCGGCCCCGGCGTGAAAACTGCAGGGATATCCGCTGTTGCCGCCACCGCCGCCGCCAATGACAGCAGGTACCTGCTACCGCAGAAGGTCACCTGTACGGGGTGAGGTAGGAAGGAGACACTGCTAGCTGTACGGGGTGAGGGAGGAAGGAGGCACTGATGGCTGTACGGGGTGAGATAGGAAGGAGGCACTGATGGCTGTACGGCGTGAGGGAGGAAGGAGGCACTGCTGCCTGTATGGGGGATGGAGAACAGAGGTACACAGTGCCACCTGTACGTGGGGTGGGGTTGGGGACAGGAGGTACACCTGATGCCTGTACTGAAGGGATGGGGGGGGGGGGTAAGGCATTCCTTTCTCAGACCTCTCTCACACACTTCTCGTGTCTCTCATCTCCCCCTTTTCTCTAACGTCCTAAGTGGATGCTGGGGACTCCGTCAGGACCATGGGGAATAGCGGCTCCGCAGGAGACAGGGCACAAAAAGTAAGCTTTTAGGATCACATGGTGTGTACTGGCTCCTCCCCCTATGACCCTCCTCCAAGCCTCAGTTAGGTTTTTGTGCAATCTAGGTGGCTCTCCTAAAGAGCTGCATAGAAAAAGTTTTTTAGGTTTTTTATTTTCAGTGAGTCCTGCTGGCAACAGGCTCACTGCATCGAGGGACTTAGGGGAGAGAATTTCAACTCACCTGCGTGCAGGATGGATTGGATTCTTAGGCTACTGGACACCATTAGCTCCAGAGGGAGTCGGAACACAGGTCTCACCCTGGGGTTCGTCCCGGAGCCGCGCCGCCGACCCCCCTTACAGATGCTGAAGATTGAAGGTCCGGAAACAGGCGGCAGAAGGCTCTTCAGTCTTCATGAAGGTAGCGCACAGCACTGCAGCTGTGCGCCATTGTTGTCACACACTTCACACCAGACGGTCACGGAGGGTGCAGGGCGCTGCTGGGGGCGCCCTGGGCAGCAATATATAATACCTTTTATGGCAAAAGAATACATCACATATAGCCATTAAGGCTATATGTATGTATTTAACCCATGCCAAATGTCTAAAACTCCGGGAGAAAAGCCCGCCGGAATAGGGGGCGGGGCTTATTCTCCTCAGCACACAGCGCCATTTTCCTGCTCAGCTCCGCTGTGAGGAAGGCTCCCAGGACTCTCCCCTGCACTGCACTACAGAAACAGGGTAAAACAGAGAGGGGGGGCATATTTTGGCGATATTTTTATATATTTAAGCGGCTATAAGGAACAACACTTATATAGGGTTGTTCCCATATATATTATAGCGCTTGGGTGTGTGCTGGCAAACTCTCCCTCTGTCTCCCCAAAGGGCTAGTGGGGTCCTGTCTTCGATAAGAGCATTCCCTGTGTGTCTGCTGTGTGTCGGTACTTGTGTGTCGACATGTATGAGGAAGATGTTGGCGTGGAGGCAGAGCAATTGCCGATAATGGTGATGTCACCCCCCAGGGAGTCGACACCGGAATGGATGGCTTTGTTTATGGAATTACGTGATAATGTCAGCACATTACAAAAATCAGTTGACGACATGAGACGGCCGGCAAACCAGTTAGTACCTGCCCAGGCGTCTCAGACACCGTCAGGGGCTGTAAAGCGCCCTTTACCTCAGTCGGTCGACACAGACCCAGACACAGACACTGAATCTAGTGTCGACGGTGATGAAACAAACGTATTTTCAAGTAGGGCCACACGTTATATGATCACGGCAATGAAGGAGGCTTTGCATATCTCTGATACTACAAGTACCACAAAAAGGGGTATTATGTGGGGGGTGAAAAAACTACCTGTAGTTTTTCCTGAATCAGAGGAATTAAATGATGTATGTGATGAAGCGTGGGTTAACCCAGATAGAAAAATGCTAATTTCAAAAAAGTTATTAGCATTATACCCTTTCCCGCCAGAGGTTAGGGCGCGCTGGGAAACACCCCCTAGGGTGGATAAGGCGCTCACACGCTTATCGAAACAAGTGGCGTTACCGTCTCCTGATACGGCCGCCCTCAAGGATCCAGCTGATAGGAGGCTGGAAACTACCCTGAAAAGTATATACACTCATACTGGTGTTATACTGCGACCAGCCATCGCCTCAGCCTGGATGTGCAGTGCTGGGGTCGTCTGGTTGGATTCCCTGACTGAAAATATTGATACCCTGGATAGGGACAGTATTTTATTGACTATAGAGCAATTAAAGGATGCTTTCCTTTATATGCGAGATGCGCAGAGAGATATTTGCACTCTGGCATCGAGAGTAAATGCGATGTCCATATCTGCCAGAAGGAGTTTATGGACGCGACAGTGGTCAGGTGATGCGGATTCCAAACGACATATGGAAGTATTGCCGTATAAAGGGGAGGAATTATTTGGTGTCGGTCTATCGGATCTGGTGGCTACGGCAACTGCCGGAAAATCCACTTTTTTACCTCAGACCCCCTCCCAACAGAAAAAGACACCGTCTTTTCAGCCGCAGTCCTTTCGTTCCTATAAGAACAAGCGGACAAAAGGACAGTCATATCTGCCTCGGGGCAGAGGAAGGGGTAAGAGAGGGCAGCAAGCAGCCCCTGCCCAGGAACAGAAGCCCTCCCAGGGTTCTGCAAAGCCCTCAGCATGATGCTGGGGCCTTACAAGCGGACTCTGTACATACAAAAATTCAAGTTCAAGATGGAGTCACTCAGAGCAGTGATAGCGAATCTGGAAGAAGGGGACTTTATGGTGTCCCTGGACATAAAGGACGCTTACCTGCATGTCCCAATTTGCCCTTCACATCAAGGGTACCTCAGGTTCGTGGTGCAAAACTGTCATTATCAGTTTCAGACGCTGCCGTTTGGATTGTCCACGGCACCTCGGGTCTTTACCAAGGTAATGGCCGAAATGATGATCCTTCTACGAAGAAGAGGCGTATTAATTATCCCTTACTTGGACGATCTCCTGATAAGGGCAAGATCCAGAGAACAGCTGGAAGACGGAGTAGCACTAACCCAACTAGTGCTGCAACAACACGGGTGGATTCTGAATTTTCCAAAATCTCAGTTGACCCCGACGACACGTCTGCTGTTCCTGGGAATGATTCTGGACACGGTTCAGAAAAAGGTGTTTCTTCCGGAGGAGAAAGCCAGGGAGTTATCCGAACTTGTCAGGAACCTCCTAAAACCAGGGACAGTGTCTGTGCATCAATGCACAAGAGTCCTGGGAAAGATGGTGGCTTCTTACGAAGCGATTCCATTCGGCAGATTCCACGCACGAACTTTTCAGTGGGATCTGCTGGACAAATGGTCCGGATCGCATCTGCAGATGCATCAGCGGATAACCTTATCGCCACGGACAAGGGTGTCTCTTCTGTGGTGGTTGCAGAGTGCTCATCTGTTAGAGGGCCGCAGATTCGGCATACAGGACTGGGTCCTGGTGACCACGGATGCCAGTCTGAGAGGCTGGGGAGCGGTCACACAAGGAAGAAACTTCCAGGGAGTATGGTCAAGCCTGGAGATGTCTCTTCACATAAATATACTGGAGCTAAGAGCGATTTACAATGCTCTAAGTCTGGCAAAACCCCTGCTTCAGGGTCAGCCGGTGTTGATCCAGTCGGACAACATCACGGCAGTCGCCCACGTAAACAGACAGGGCGGCACAAGAAGCAGGACAGCAATGGCAGAAGCTGCAAGGATTCTTCGCTGGGCGGAAGATCATGTGATAGCACTGTCAGCAGTATTCATTCCGGGAGTGGACAACTGGGAAGCAGACTTCCTCAGCAGACACGATCTACACCCGGGAGAGTGGGGACTTCATCCAGTAGTCTTCCACATGATTGTGAACCGTTGGGAAAAACCAATGGTGGATATGATGGCGTCCCGCCTCAACAAAAAACTGGACAGGTATTGCGCCAGGTCAAGAGATCCTCAGGCAATAGCTGTGGACGCTCTGGTAACACCGTGGGTGTTCCAGTCAGTGTATGTGTTCCCTCCTCTGCCTCTCATACCAAAAGTACTGAGAATTATACGGCAAAAGGGAGTAAGAACGATACTAGTGGCTCCGGATTGGCAAAGAAGAACTTGGTACCCGGAACTTCAAGAGATGCTCACGGAGGATCCGTGGCCTCTACCTCTAAGACGGGACCTGCTTCAGCAGGGACCGTGTCTATTCCAAGACTTACCGCGGCTGCGTTTGACGGCATGGCGGTTGAACGCCGAATTCTAAAGGAAAAAGGCATTCCAGAAGAGGTCATTCCTACACTGGTAAAGGCCAGGAAGGAGGTGACTGCACAACATTATCACCGCATTTGGAGGAAATATGTTGCGTGGTGTGAGGCCAGGAAGGCCCCCACGGAGGAATTTCAACTGGGTCGATTCCTACATTTCCTGCAAACAGGATTGTCTATGGGCCTCAAATTGGGGTCCATTAAGGTTCAAATTTCGGCCCTGTCGATTTTCTTCCAGAAAGAATTGGCTTCAGTTCCTGAAGTCCAGACTTTTGTAAAAGGAGTACTACATATACAGCCCCCGGTTGTGCCCCCAGTGGCACCGTGGGATCTTAATGTAGTCTTGGATTTTCTAAAATCCCATTGGTTTGAGCCGCTCAAATCGGTGGAGATGAAGTATCTTACATGGAAAGTAACCATGCTACTGGCCCTGGCTTCAGCCAGGAGAGTATCAGAATTGGCGGCTTTATCATATAAGAGCCCATATCTGATTTTCCATACGGACAGGGCAGAACTGCGGACGCGTCCTCATTTTCTGCCTAAGGTGGTGTCAGCGTTTCACCTGAACCAGCCTATTGTGGTGCCTGCGGCTACTAACGAGTTGGAGGATTCCAAGTTGTTGGACGTGGTCCGGGCATTGAAAATATATATTTCAAGAACGGCTGGAGTCAGAAAGTCTGACTCACTGCTTATATTGTATGCACCCAACAAGATGGGTGCTCCTGCTTCTAAGCAGACGATTGCTCGTTGGATTTGTAGCACAATTCAACTTGCACATTCTGTGGCAGGCTTGCCACAACCTAAATCTGTCAAGGCCCATTCCACAAGGAAAGTGGGCTCATCCTGGGCGGCTGCCCGGGGAGTCTCGGCATTACAACTCTGCCGAGCTGCTACTTGGTCAGGGGCAAACACGTTTGCAAAATTCTACAAATTTGATACCCTGGCTGAGGAGGACCTTGAGTTCTCTCATTCGGTGCTGCAGAGTCATCCGCACTCTCCCGCCCATTTGGGAGCTTTGGTATAATCCCCATGGTCCTGACGGAGTCCCCAGCATCCACTTAGGACGTTAGAGAAAATAAGAATTTACTTACCGATAATTCTATTTCTCGTAGTCCGTAGTGGATGCTGGGCGCCCATCCCAAGTGCGGATTGTCTGCAATACTTGTACATAGTTATTGTTACAAAAAAATCGGGTTGTTATTTGTTGTGAGCCGTCTGTTCAGAGGCTCCTACGTTTGTCATACTGTTAACTGGGTTCAGATCACAAGTTATACGGTGTGATTGGTGTGGCTGGTATGAGTCTTACCCGGGGTTCAATATCCTTCCTTATTGTGTGCGCTCGT
Organism: Pseudophryne corroboree; assembly: GCF_028390025.1. Classification (NCBI taxonomy): domain Eukaryota; kingdom Metazoa; phylum Chordata; class Amphibia; order Anura; family Myobatrachidae; genus Pseudophryne; species Pseudophryne corroboree. Next base: position 518,103,097 of record NC_086444.1, on the reverse strand, counting down.
CCGGGCACAGTACCTAACTGAGGCTTGGAGGAGGGTCATAGGGGGAGGAGCCAGTACACACCATGTGATCCTAAAAGCTTACTTTTTGTGCCCTGTCTCCTGCGGAGCCGCTATTCCCCATGGTCCTGACGGAGTCCCCAGCATCCACTACGGACTACGAGAAATAGAATTATCGGTAAGTAAATTCTTATTTTCTGTGTGTGCCTCTCTCTGCCCCCCTCTCCCTGTCTGTCTCCCTCCTTCTCTTTGTCACCCCTTCTCTCTCTCTCTGTCTCCCCCTTTTTCCTCTCTCTCTCTCTCTCTCTCTCTCTCTCTGTGTCTCCCCCCTTCTCTCTCTGTATCCCTCCTCTCGCTCTGTCTCCCCCTTCACTCACTCTCTCTCTATGCCTCACCCCTTCTGCCCCTCCCTCTCTCTCCCTCCCTCTCTCTCCCTCTCTATGCCTCTCCCCTTCTGCCCCACCCTCTCTCTCCCACCCACCCTTCTCTCTCTCTCCCTCTCTCTCCCCTCTCTCTCTCTCTCTCCCTCTCTCTCCTCTTTCTCTCTCTCTCTCTCTCTCTCTCTCTCTCTCTCTCTCTCTCCCTTCTATCTTACTGTGTCCCCCTTCTCACTTTCTGTTTCCAATCTTCTCTCTCTCCCTCCCTCTCTCTCTCTCTCTCTCTCTCTCTCTCTCTCTCCCCATTTCCCCCCTTTCCATCATCTCTCTCTATCTCCCCCCATCTTTCTCTCTCTGTCTCCTTCCTTATCTCTCTTTCTCCCCCTTCCCTCCGTCTCCCCCTTGTCCTTCTCTTTCTCTCCTCATTCTCTCTCTCTCTCCCTTCTCTCCCCCCTTCTCTCTCTCTCCTCTTCTCTCTCTTCCTCCTCTCACTCTCTCTTCCTCCTCTCACTCTCTCTTCCTCCTCTCACTCTCTCCGCTTTCTCTCTCACCTTTCGATCTTTCTTTCTCTCTCTCTCTCCCCCTCTCCCTTCTCGCTTGCTCTCGCTCTCTGTCTCCCACTCCTCTCTTTCACTCCATCTCCCCTTCTCTCTCTCTCTCCATTTCCCCCTTTCTCTCATCTCTCTCTGTCTCCCCCCTTCTTTCTCTCCCTGTCTCCTTCCTTATCTCTCTGTTTCCCCCTTGTCCTTCTCTCTGTCTCCTCATACGCTCTCCCTGTCTCCCCCCTTCTCTCTCTCTCTTCTCTCTCTCCCCTTCTCTCTCTCTCTCTCCCCCCTTTTCTGTCTCTCTCTCTCCCCCTTCTCTCTCTCTCTCCCCCTTCTCTCTCTCTATCCCTCTCTCTCTCTCCCCCCTTCTCTCCCCCCCTTTTCTCTATCTCTCCCCCCTTCTCTCTCTCTCTTCCTCCTCTCACTCTCTCTGTCTCCCCCCTTCTTGCTCTCACTCACCTTTCGATCTTTCTCTCTCATCCCCCTCTCCCTTCTCGCTTGCTCTCGCTCTCTGTCTCCCACTCTTCTCTCTCTCACTCTGTCTCCCCTTCTCTCTCTCTCCCCTTCTATTATATTTCTTCTATTTCTTTGTCTCCCACCCTCTCTCTCTCTTTTGTCTCCCCCTTTCTCTGTGTGTGGGTGTGTCACCCACCCTTCTTTCTCTCTGTCTACCCCTTTCTCTCTCTCACTCTTACACTTCTCGTGCTCTCTGTGCCCCTACCCCCCTTCTCTCTCTCCCCTTTCCCTAATGTAAGTATGCCAGATAGGGTTAGGGTTAGGCTGCATGTGGGGAGAGTTAGGGTTAGGCTGAGGGAGGGTTAGGGAGAAAGTAAGGGGTTGAATTAGTTTACATACCAAGAAGTGTTGGGATTCTGACTGTTGGGATGCCACTGTTGGTATTCTGACCACCGGCATCCTCACGGTTGAATCCCGTACCCAACCCATAAAGGGGCACATATATGCATATGCACATACAGACATACAGAAGCACATACAGTCAGGGGCACATACGGACATGTTGCTCGGGGGTAGGTGCGACGAGGGGGTGGATCCCAGTGGCGGTAGTGATGGGCGGAGGTGCATGTGCATGCGATGTACTCAATTATTGAATTGCGAATTTGGCCGACATTATCACACTACATACGCGTCGTCAGATGTGGATGGTGATAAATCGGCCCCATAGCCAAATACACAGGCATAGGAACATATGGACATAGGGGAGCACATATGACATAATGACACTGCCGCAAAACTGGTAACACCCTCTGGTGGCACACAATAGGCCCTTCAGCAATTTCAGCTCCAGGCCTATGTGGACCTTAATCTGGCACTGATGAGGAGTGTGGAAATAATCATAGCAGGCTGTAACAAGGAGAGTCATATCTCCTTCATTACAGCCTTTGATGAATACGGATGCATCATAAAACAAAAAACAAAACAAAAAATAAATAAAAAAATGGTAAAAACACCAAGCTAAGCCATCATGAATATGCCACTTGGAGATTTTTGCCTGGATTTTATGGACTTTTTCTGGGACTTTAAAACCATTCTAATGTATGATACAGTGGTTGTTATGTAGATATAGCAGTGGTGGACGTACCGGAGACAACGGATTCGGTTGCCATCGGACTCCATGCCTGAAGGGGGCACCTCCTCCATTGTCCCGGCATCTTCCATCCCCCTATGTCCCATCAATCTTTCTGTATGTCGGTGACACCGCGGCGGAGGCTGAGAGACTGTACGGCAGCCTAACGGGTATGTGTGGAATGGAGGTGTGTGAGGTGCCGCTCAGCTGGGATTAGCACCATGATGATCGGGGCATGCTATGGGTGGAGCAGCAGCCAGGAGTGCTTGCGGGTAGTGGAGGCAGGCTCCAACAGACAATGGTTACAGCGCTTTGCTCTGCCCGGCCCACCCATCACCTTTATCCCCAACCCAGGACAGCGAGACAGACAGGGAGCACTAAGAGACCCATCCTCCCCCTACCCCCCCCCCCCCCATGCTGCACTCTCACTTTACCACATTCCTCAGTGTGTACTGTATATCTATACCCAGTGTGTGGCACCATGCCCCCCCCCATGTCTCACTATATGTGTCACGGCTCCAGGTCCCAGTATGAATAACACCATGTCACCCCTCCCTCCCCAGGCCACAATGTGTGTCACCCAGTCCCCGCCAGGCCCCAGTGTGTGCATCACTATGCCCCCACAGGTCACAGGGTCATCATGTCTCCCTAGGCCCCAGTTTGAATATCAATATGTCACCAACCCCCCCACCCCCAACCCCTGGTCCCAATGTGTGTTGTCATGTCCCTCCCCCATGCCACAGTGTGTCTCAATATCCCCTCCAGTCCCCAATATATATTCCCCCAAGCCCCAATATGAATGTCACCTATCCCCCCAGGCCGCAGTGTATGTCACCATGTCCATTCCAGTCCATGTCTCCCCCCTGTGTTGTGTGTGTGTGTGTGTGTGTGTGTGTGTGGGGGGGGGGGGGGGGGGGGGGGGGGATGGGGGCACCAAATCTATATTTTTTCCGCCTAGGGTGAAGTTACACCACTGAGATATAGGAAACCAATTTTGCAGATCCTTCCAGACATGGAGGTGGATTCAGATAAATCTATATTCAGAGGCGTAAATTCATATGCCCGGAGGCGAAATACACGGTGGATCCCTTTTTAGGGTAAATTGCTGATAGAAGCATAACAGAGTTTCGAACATATGGGAAACGCGGCCAAAGTTCAAAAACGCCAGTTTTCGGCCGCATTTTTCCATTAGTACATCCCACCCATTAGGTGAATGTACTTGGGATTATTACTATAAACCCCCCACCCAGCTTGATAACTCCAATATATTCACCCCTCTCACAAACAATAGTATACACTTACATTCCCCCATAAACAATAATATACTGTACACTTAAATCCCCCTGTTCAGAAACGACAATTACATGCACCAACATCCATCCTCCTCACCCACAAATTACATTATACACTTACATCCCCCCTCCCCATCAACAAATGACAATAATATGCACTTACCCCCCTCCCCACCCACAAGTGATAGAGTAATATACACTTTCACCCACTCTTATCACAAGTGACAGTAACATACACTTACCCCCCTCCCCACCCGCAAGTGACAGTTATATACACTTTCACCCCCCCCCCCCCCCCTTCCCACAAGTGACAGTTAAGGTGGGTACACACTAATAGATATATCTGCAGATCAATTGATCTGCAGATATATCTATGGACAGATCGGGCAGTGTGTTGAGCATACACACTGCCCGATCCGTCGGGGACTGACGTCATGAACTGGGCGGGCGTGTACACACGCCCGCCCAGTTCAGCTGTTAATCACCGCCGGCCGCCGCAGCATGTGTACGGGCGGTCGGCCGACCGCCCCGTACACACACAGCGATGCGCCAATATAACGGTAGATATATTGGCCGTCGGCTGTGCTGCGCGGCCGACGCGATACGTCTGTGAATGAGTTCACAGACGTATCGGCCGTACACAGTGGCCGACCGTCCCGCGATATATCGGCCGTTCAAGAGAACGGCCGATATATCGACCAGTGTGTACGGGCCTTAATATAAACTTACACCTCCCCTTTCCACCCACAAGTAACAGTAATATAGACTTACACCTCCCCTTCCCACCCACAAGTGACAGTAATATACACTTACCCCCCCACCCACATGTGATAGTATTATACACTTACTCCCCAGTTACTTCTGTAAGGTGTCTCTGTGTGTGCTCTGCAGAGCTCTGTCTCCGGAGGTGAGGAGTGAGATGGAGGGGGCGGGGACTCGGGGTAGAGAAGGAAGAGAGCTGCCTCTGTGCACTGTCACTGTGTGCAGTGTTTAGAAGCAGTGCCTCTGCAGTATGCACTGTAGCACCGGCGGGTACACAATCAGTAACCGAGGGGAGAGCCAGCAGAGCTGGGTCACTATGTATAATGGCTGCTGGTGCCTCAACTACATGAATGAAGGCACCTGACCGGAGGCCACCCCTTCTCCAGTCCTCACTGGGTTTGCCTGCCTGCAACAGGGACATCCCCTACTGGCTATGTCACGATGTAATAGATGCACATAGCAGCTTATGGTAGTGCTATACTTAGCACTGCATCGGCGCCGCTACCGCTGTCTATGCGACCCACCCACCTAGCCAGTGCTAGTTTGAAAATATAAAAGAATAAAAAAGATTAAATGACTTTGCCAGTAGCAGGTGTTAGTTGGGCCAAAGGCAGTCGACTACACAGCCTTGTGGAAGATCAGTTCCTGTATGTCAGATGTTCACAACCAGAACGGAGAGCACACAGCAGAGCACTGAGTCAGCGGTTTCTCTATCTCAGCAGGAAGGAAGGGCACTGAGCGACGGCCGGGGGTCACTCCACTTTTGAATACAATTTTATATTGTTTCACTGTACTTCACCATAGGATGCCGGCGGTCGGGATGCCGGTGCTCAAAATATCGGTGGCAGAATCCCGACACATGGACAAAATGCTGACGCCAAAACTCCAACATCACTTGTGATAATGACATTGGAATCCCAACTGCCAACATCCCTAACGTAAGTACTGTATGCTGGGGTCTCCTAGATTTTACCCGCGGGAGATGGGGATTTGGTTTAAACTGCGGGGGGAGGGATAGGGCTGGGCTGCGGGGTGGGTTAGGGTTAGGCTGCGGGGAGGGGGGGGTTAGGGTTAGGCACCCCCGGAGAATGTTAGGGTTAGGCTGCTGGGGGGAAGGGAGGATTAGGGTTAGGCTATGGGGAGGGGGGGTTAGGTTTAGGTAACATCGGGGAGGGTTAGGTTGTGGTGGTATGGGAGGTTAGGGTTAGGTTGCGGGAAGAGAAAGTTAGGGTTAAGGGGTGGGTTTAAGCAGCATACTCACCCAACCCCTGTCGGTCTGCTGAGCATCAGGATGCTGGCTTCCCAAACACCGGCAACCCGTATCACACCCCATTTATATGGTTATTTTAGATTATGATCCCAGTGACCATTGATTATGAATGCCTGGATTTGGGAGATTGCAAAGTGTTATCAGACAAGCGTATTTTCCTTTATTAAATGTATACAGTAATTTGGCACCTTATTTAAGGTTTAAGAAGTTGTACATACAGTACTACACTATGGGCCGAATTCAGTAAGGATTGCATTTGCAAAGCAAAGCAAATGCAATCCTTAGCAATTCAAATAGCACCTCCTTCCTGCATTTGCAATATCAATACTGCAATCTATACTATCGCCGTCCGGGATGAACATGTGATAAACCGTTATGCAAGTGGGAGGTGTTGGTGCAGATGTCGGTGGTCGTACCTGTTTCCATGGCAACACAGATGTCAGCCTCTTCCGGACGTCACAGATGAATGCTAGGAAGAAGGACGGAGAACCCCCCAAAATCACCACACATTTGGACGGTGATTTGATATTTAGTTATAAGGATCAAAAAGATCACCACTGTCGAATTAACTGGTTAAGTGGTCAAAAGCAGCTATAAGTACATTAGCTAACAGTCACATCAATATCATCACCATTTACGCATAAGACAATCATGACATTTCAGAGAATAAACACTGTTTAAACGTGACTTATAGTTTCTCCACCTTAAGGCAAATATATAAACTGTCCCTATAACTCTGTCTCTAAAACTGTGAAATCAATAAAAGTAAATGGGGGTCATTCCGAGTTGTTCGCTCGTTATTTTTTTGTCGCAACTGAGCGAGTAGTCGCTAATGCGCATGCGCAATGTCCGCAGTGCGACTGCGCCAAGTAAATTTGCTATACAGTTAGGTATTTTACTCATGGCATTACGAGGTTTTTTCTTCGTTCTGGTGATCGTAATGTGATTGACAGGAAGTGGGTGTTTCTGGGCGGAAACTGGCCGTTTTATGGGTGTGTGCGAATAAACGCTACCGTTTCTGGGAAAAACGCGGGAGTGGCTGGAGAAACGGAGGAGTGTCTGGCCGAACGCTGGGTGTGTTTGTGACGTCAAACCAGGAACGAAACTGACTGAACTGATCGCAGTTGCCGAGTAAGTATGGAGCTACTCAGAAACTGCTAAGAAGTGTCTATTCGCAATTGTGCTAATCTTTCGTTCGCAATTTTGATAAGCTAAGATTCACTCCCAGTAGGCGGCGGCTTAGCGTGTGCAAAGCTGCTAAAAGCAGCTTGCGAGCGAAGAACTCGGAATGAGGGCCAATGTTCCTCACAAGTAAAGTCCACTGCCTGCTAGTGGTTGTTTCTCAATGGAACAGTAAGTAACATCAGTGAGCAGCAGCAGTTGTGAGCAAGCAAGTGGTGAAAAGTAGCCTGTAAGCAGAGAGTAGCATTAGCTATCACAGATGCAGTTACACAGTCTTATGGGCCCTACACACTTGCCGATGTGTATGAGCGATATGAAGGATCTCATTCAGTAATGAACGATAAATTGTTCATATCGCTCAGTGTGTATGCACCAACGATGAACAATGCACGTCCCCGCGGTCATTCATCGTTGGTTTTCCCAAGCCAAGTTGGACGATGGTCGTTAAGGGGCAGATGTACTAACCTGGAGAAGTGATAGAGCAGTGAAAAATGCAAGGTGATAACGCACCAGCAAGTCAGCTCCTAACTGTCATCTTTCAAATTCGTAATGATTGGCTGGTGTGTTAGTGATGTGCACCGGAAATTTTTCGGGTTTTGTGTTTTGGTTTTGGATTCGGTTCCGTGGCCGTGTTTTGGATTCGGACGCGTTTTGGCAAAACCTCCCTAAAAATGTTTTGTCGGATTCGGGTGTGTTTTGGATTCGTGTGTTTTTTTACAAAAAACCCTCAAAAACAGCTTAAATCATAGAATTTGAGGGTCATTTTGATCCTATAGTATTATTAACCTCAATAACCATAATTTCCACTCATTTGCAGTCTATTCTGAACACCTCACACCTCACAATATTATTTTTAGTCCTAAAATTTGCACCGAGGTCGCTGGATGACTAAGCTAAGCGACCCAAGTGGCCGACACAAACACCTGGCCCATCTAGGAGTGGCACTGCAGTGTCAGACAGGATGGCACTTCAAAAAATAGTCCCCAAACAGCACATGATGCAAAGAAAAAAAGAGGTCCACCTAGGTCGCTGGATGGCTAAGCTAAGCAGGGGGAAGTGCCAAAAATATAGGGGCCACAGAATAGTACCAATTCACATTACACTGCACAATAGTGTTCGCTAGTCACATTACACCTCATAGTAGTGTCCATTAGTCACATTACACTGCACAGTAGTGTCCGTTAGTCACATTACACCCCATAGTAGTGTTCGCTAGTCACATTACACTGCTCAGTGTTGTTCACTCGTCACATTACACCGCATAGTATGCCCTTTAGTCACATTACACTGCACAGTAGTGTCCGTTAGTCACATTACACTGCACAGTAGTGTCCGTCAGTAACATTACACTGCACAGTAGTGTCCGTTATTCACATTACACCGCACAGTAGCGTCCGTTATTCACATAATACTGCACAGTAGCGTCCGTTATTCACATTACACCGCACAGTAGTGTCCGTTATTCACATTACACTGCACAGTAGTACCCACACAGGAGAGCACCTTATACACATTATGCGGCCAGGTAGAGCCCATTATACATATTATGCCAGGTACATCCTTCATTCCCTCCACAGCACTGCCCCAGTACCTGCAGGAGGTCCCCGACTCCGGCGCTGCTCCTCCTCTGCCTTCTCATGTCTCTCGGAGGCGCTGTTACCCCCGCAGCAGCGGCTCTGTAGGATGTCGGCAGTTATGCCGAGAGGGAGGGAACGGGTACTAATTTCTCGGGCCACGGACTGATGGAGGGCCCGGTGGGGCCCTGGTCCACCGCACTCCCTACCCCCTCCCTTCTTACTGGACAGCAGCATAAGCACGCATCTTGGCAGCACAGCACATGCTGCAGTGTGCTACTGTGCTGTGCTGCTGTGAGGCTGCTGCTACTGCTGAGCCAATGCCTATTTGGGTAGTGGGGGGAAGTGATCACACTCCCCCCTCAAATTGGCTCTGGACTCCTCCCCCCGCCCACCCCCAAACCCCTACACCCTGCTCGACACGCCAAAGTTATAAAAAAAACAACTTTTTTCACAAGGGGGCGTGGCCACACCGGGCACGATTAGGCCACGCCCCCAAAATGATACCCATTGGCCTGAGGCCGCTCTCTGGGGAAGGATGCAGGGAGAGAGCCGCGCTACACGCTGCCAGCATCAGCGGGGTGGCAGAGCAGGACGGCGCCTCCCTTCAGCACGGTGCCTCCCTGCACTGCATCCCCTTGCTGAGCGGGTAGCGCCGGCTCTGCTCCTACTATATACTACAATGCAGCACAGATATGGAGCGTTTTTCAGGCAGAGAACGTATAATACTGGTGGTCACTGGTCAGCAAAACTCTGCACTGTCCTCCTACTATATAATACTGCTGGTCCCCAGTCCCCACAATAAAGCAATTAGCACACTGAGCACAGATATTTGCAGCACACTGAGCACAGATATGGAGCGTTTTTCAGGCAGAGAACGTAGATATTTGCACTTGCAGCACACTGAGCACAGATATTTGCAGCACACTGAGCACAGATATTTGCAGCACACTGAGCACAGATATTTGCAGCCTACTGAACATAGAAACTGAGAGGACGGCAGCCATGTCCTCTCACGATCATCTCCAATGCACGAGTGAAAAATGGCGGCGACGCACGGCTCCTTATATAGAATACGAATCTCGCGAGAATCCGACCGCGGGATGATGACGTCTGGGCGCGCTCGGGTTAACCAAGCAAGGTGGGAGGATCCGAGTTGCTCGGACCCGTGCAAAAAAAGGTGAAGTTCGGGCGGGTTCGGATCCCAAGGATCCGAACCCGCTCATCACTAGTTATCACCTTGCGCTTATCACTAGTTTATCACTGCTTTATCACTTCTCCAGGCAGTGGCGTCACAGGGGGGGTGCGGCCCACACCCGGGTGTCATCCGCCGAGGGGTGACACCAAAATACCGGCTCCTGCTCAGTGACAGGAGCCGGGTGCTGCATTGTAACATTACGAGCAGCAACCCGGCTCCTGTCACCATGTAGGAGCTGGTACTGCAGACACGCCAGTCTCCAGGGGGCAGGCCACAGCTCCTGGACCCCCGGAGTGCTGAAAATGCGGGTCGGGGTGCGTAGCCACGCCCCTTCCATGAAGCCACGCCCCTCCCACAGGTCACCCTGCAATGCCACGCCCCCTGCCGCACCAGGTACAAAAGAGTTCAGTGACGCCTCTGTCTCCAATTAATACATCTGCCCCTAATTGCTGAAAATGAACATCATCCAAATCAGAAACATCGCCAAGTGTGTAGGGCCCATTAATCCTGTAGCAAGTGGATATTGAAAGCAATTCAAGCAAAGAGTTATAAAAATAGTGCAATTCTATTCCTCTGTGGTGACAGAAGCAATTTAAGACCATTCAAGTAGTGAGCTAGTAGAAGCAGCATGTTAGCAAGCAGAGGTACTGAGGTAATGTCTTTAGCATCCAGGAGATGGCTGTCTGACAAGCTACCTGTGGTTGGCTGGCACCCCTGAGGCGGCAGGTACAACACTGTCTAATAGGCACAAGTCTCTCCTTTCCATGGCGTTCTGGTACAGTTCTGACTAGGTAAATGACAGCATTAGCCAAGAAGCAATGTTAACTGATTAGTCTAGCTCAGTTATTCTCAAACTCGGTCCTCAGGACCCCACACGGTTCACGTTTTCCATGTAACCCAGCAGGTGCACTGTGTATCACCAACTGTCACATTTTAAAAATCTACAGGAGACCTGGAAAACATGAACCGTGTGGGGTCCTGAGGACCGAGCGGTTCTCAACTCGGTCCTCAGGACCCCACACGGTTCACGTCTTCCATGTAACCCAGCAGGTTCACTGTGTATCACCAACTGTCACATTTTAAAAATCTACAGGAGACCTGGAAAACATGAACCGTATGGGGTCCTGAGGACCGAGTTTGAGAACCTGTGGTCTAGCTGATTATGCTCTCCGCTGACAGTTTGCTCCCTATCTCTTTCTCTCACTCTCACCACCTCACTGCCCTCAGTTCAATACAGTCCTTTGTGGGTAAGAACCATTTACTGACAGGAAATGTTTCTCTAACTGACTGGGAAGCTGAGAAGCGTTAGCTAGCTGGCTGCATAAAGGCCCTCATTCCGAGTTGTTTGCTCGCTAGCTACTTTTAGCAGCATTGCACACGCTAGGCCGCCGTCCTCTGGTAGTGTATCTTAGCTTAGCAGAATAGCGAACGAAAGATTAGCAGAACTGCTAATAAATAATTCCTTGCAGTTTCTTAGTAGCTCCAGACCTACTCCTAGATTGCGATCAGCTCGGTCTGTTTAGTTCCTGGTTTGACGTCACAAACACGCACTGCGTTCGTCCAGCCACTCCCCCGTTTCTCCAGACACTCCCGCGTTTTTCCCTGACACGCCTGCGTTTTTTAGCACACTTCCGGAAAACGCTCAGTTACCACCCAGAAACGCCCCTTTCCTGTCAATCACTCACCGATCAGCAGTGCGCCTGAAAAGCGCCGCAGGATCCACAGCAAAACTACTAAGTTTTTAGCTAAATAACTAAGCGCATGTGCCCTGCGTGCCTTGCGCATGCGCATTTTGCAACAAATCGCAACATAGCGAAAATCAGCAACGAACGAACAACTCGGAATGACCCCCAAAGTCTCTTTCTGACTGGAAACCTGTTTTTAGCTGGCTAATAAAAGCAACTGAAGCTGACTATTACATGCACTGGCTGTATAGGTACCTTTCTCTTTTCCCCCTCTTAGTTCTCTGGTACTTAGCTCCCTCACAAACTCTCCCCCAGTGACTGACAGTCTGCAATGCCCCAAGTCAGGTGTTTTACTACTCATGCTGACCGGTGAACACCGGTTACAAGTCGCCCCTTCTTACCGACTCCCTGTCTCCCCTCCCGTAGCTCTCATTTCTCACTGTCCGGTGTCTGCAGGGATGCTCTGTGAAGTGGGGCGTGATGGTTCTCTTCCGCGACTCAACCACGACACCGTATGTTGGCTCTCCACGGTGCTCTCCCTCACAGGCGGGCTCACTCACACCACTGCGCATGCTGGACCGACCGTCCTCTCCTCAGTGCATACCCTCCTCACAATCCCTTCAGGGCACTCTTTTTCTGTTAGTCAGGCAGACCAATGGCGTATCCCTGCTGCTGTCTCTCCCGAACTCCTCAGCAATCACCTCAGTAACACTGGCATATTTATAATGGGTGCAGTGTGCGGTGCACATGGGCTCCCAGGGTCCAGGGGGGGCCCACACCGCACACCCTACACCCATTATTTTTAATACTTATCCCCTGGAGTCCCGCAGCGGCAGCGATTCCAAAATTGCTGGGAAAATGGTGCGGTATATATAATTTTATAGAATTCACTTAATAATTGTTACCTCAACAGTGATTGGTTTCCTTGGGCAACTTCTCACTGGCTCACTTCTCCACACTTTTCACTGCTTCATGAATAGACCCCACTGTACAGTACTTCAAGTTCAAGCAGCTAAATATTTCTTTCAGTGTATCTTGGATGAAATTTAATTATTTTACATTAGTAGTATCAATGTGTGTTTATGGAAACATTAAAACATTCTTTAGCCAGACTGTGGAAAATTAAGCAAGAAAAGCCATATCATATCTATAGTTGCCACCAAAATTAAAATAACTTCTAATAAAATAATTTTGCTATTTTTTCAGTGCACAAAACAGTCATTTATGAGAATAAGCATTTTTTTTTTTTTATCTCTGAACAATGTGCTGGGGTAAAAAATATGTCATTAAATTATCAAGAAGAAAGTCTTTCATTAAAATGAATATTAACTGCAGAATCTGTAGATGACAATTTCAAATGATCACTTTTTATGAAAACTTCCAAAATATGTACATCTATATTAAAGGTTGGCACTATGGTGGTCATTCCGAGTTGATCGCTCGTTATTTTTTTTTTTCGCAACGGAGCGATTAGTCGCAAATGCGCATGCACAATGTCCGCAGTGCGACTGCGCCAAGTAAATTTGCTATGCAGTTAGGTATTTTACTCACGGCATTACGAGGTTTTTACTTCGTTCTGGTGATCGTAATGTGATTGACAGGAAGTGGGTGTTTCTGGGTGGAAACAGGCCGTTTTATGGGTGTGTTTGAAAAAACGCTGCCGTTTCTGGGAAAAACGCGGGAGTGTCTGAAGAAACGGGGGAGTGTCTGGACGAACGCTGGGAGTGTTTGTGACGTCAAACCAGGAACGAAACTGACTGAACTGATCGCAGTTGCCGAGTAAGTCTGGAGCTACTCAGAAACTGCTAAGAAGTGTCTATTCGCAATTGTGCTAATCTTTCGTTCGCAATTTTACTATGCTAAGATTCACTCCCAGTAGGCGGCGGCTTAGCGTGTGCAAAGCTGCTAAAAGCAGCTTGCGACCGAACAACTCGGAATGACCACCTATATGGGTTCGATTAGTCGGCAGTGGGGATGCCGGCAATCCCGACAGAATCCCGACAGGGGAAGGTCAGCATACTCACCTTCCCCCACTGGCCTCCTAACCGTAACCCACCCTCCCCACAGCCTAAACATGACCATCCCCCCCTCCCTTTAGCCTAACCCTAAACCTCGGTGGTGGTGCCTAACCTCCTTCCCCACAAACCTAACCACACACACACACACACACGCTAACCCTCCCTGGTGGGTGCATAACCTTAACTCACCCTCCCCACAGCCTAAACCTAACCCCCCCCCCCTCCACGGTTTACCTTTCCAGTGCAGCGGTGTCTTCTCATTCAGCATCCTGGCTGTTGGGATTCCGGCAATGGGGTGGTAAACCTATTCGGGATGCCAGTGTCAGCATTCCGAATAATGTCAGCATTCTGTTGTCGACATTCTGACTGCCGGGATCCCGACAGCTATGTATATATATATATATATATATATATGTAAAATCTTTAACCTTTACATGGTGTACAGGCAGACCGTAATTGCTGTACTTTAAATAATAATCCTACTAGAGGTAGATTCATTTCAAAATATTCAAGGTTTGTCTTTGTTTCTTTTTGGACTTAACCTGTATGACCCAGCAGCTGCTTAATTTTATGACTATATTTTATTCCAATCTACACATTTTTTAAGTTCCCTTTTTTTTCTGCCGAAGCCAGCTTTGTACTATAAACTTTATTTGGGATTTTACGGTCATCTTTTCTGTCCTGCTTATGGTTGTGGAATTCGGACACTTACAATCCAACCTCAAGGCAGCAACAGAATTTGATAATGCCAACAATATGAGGTGAAAAGCAATGGGGGGGTGTAGAGGGTCACCTTACAATGTCTTGGATCTATTCTAAACAAGCTAAATCTAATACTATATAAATATTGAAGCACACAGTAGACTAAAAGTATTCTATAAACATTTACTGTGAATGGAGGCATTAGTAAAGGCTTAGACCCAGCCTGAATTCCCATGAAATTTGTAAATATTTCTTTCATTTGTTCTCCATTTACAATTAGTTGCGGTCAAGCTGATCAAAGACGACAGAGGCCCGTTGCATGTGAACCAACATCCCTCACAATGACATCCACAAAGCAGAATGAAATATGAAATATCAGGTTTCCACGGATGTATGAACTTGTAAAAAATCTGAAAGAATAGGAGGTTTTTCACACTGAGTAATGTGAAACATTTGGTGCGGATTGTAGGCCTCAGAAGAGGAAAACCGAGAGCCAAAATCCAACAGACAATAAAACAGAAGCAGGCAGAAAGTTAAAACAACAGCTATCCACTGAATTCTATTGATTTAGATGTCATTGTAGTCCACATATTCTAACCATGTTCACCACATGATGTAAGGTTTATCTAAATTACTGTCAGGGAAACTAAAGATAATTTCTACAAGTGGTTATCTTTTGCTTGTCGGTGAAGAAAAAAATGTTTTATTGTAAATTGATTTGGTTAGAAGTGGCTTGAAAAGTGATCCAGACATGGCAGGTGGAGACCAACACAGGATTTAATCAAGCCTACAAGGACTGACACTCTCAGCTAAGTAAATGTAGCCAACTGAAATAAATAACTCAATTATCCAAGTAGATAGGTTTGCAGAAAGCTACAAAATAGTGTGACTGTGCGCAGTCCGTTCCATCCTTTTTACCTGTTTTGAACAATGGGAGGTTATTCAGGTTTGTTAGCAAACCAAAAAAAGCACACTAATGGCCAAAACCATGTGCACTGCAGGTGGGGCAGATGTAATATGTGCAGAGAGAGTTACAATTGGGTGGGTTATATTGTTTCTGTGCATAGTATATACTGGCTGCTTTATTTTTACACTGCAATTTAGATTTCAGTTTGAATACACCCCACCTAAATCTAACTCTCTGCACATGTTAAATCTGCCCCACTTGCAGTGCAACATGGTTTTGCCCAGTTGTTTTTGCTTTTTTGGTTTGCTAACAAACCTGAATAAGGAACTAGGGGGGTCATTCCGAGTTGTTCGCTCATTATTATTTTTTTGCTACGGAGTGATTAGTCGCAAACTGCGCATGCGCAATGTTCGCAGTGCGCCTGCGCAAAGTAAATCAGCACAAAAGTTTGGTATTTTACTCACGGCGTAACAAAGTTTTTTCTTCATTCTGGTGATCGTAGTGTGATTGACAGGAAGTGGGTGTTTCTGGGCGGAAACTGGCCGTTTTATGGGAGTGGCGTTTCTGGGAAAAACGCGGGAGTGTCTGAAGAAACGGGGGAGTGGCTAGGCGAACGCTGGGTGTGTTTGTGACGTCAAACCAGGAACGAAACTGACTGAACTGATCGCTATTTGCGAGTAGGTCTGGAGCTACTCAGAAACTGCTAAGAAATTTCTATTCGCAATTCTGCTAATCTTTCGTTCGCAATTCTGCTATGCTAAGATACACTCCCAGAGGGCGGCGGCTTAGCGTGTGCAATGCTGCTAAAAGCAGCTAGTGAGCGAACAACTCGGAATCACCCCCTAGATCTGCTCTAATGTGAAAAGTGCCATTAGAGAACAATCTTGTATACAACAGTTTGACTTTAATTGGTTCCAATACCTTTACCAGCTGTCCTTCAACAGCAGTGTTTTTACACTTAGCATACTTTCACTGACAGTAGGCAGAAATTTACACAGTGAAAACTCACCTACTTAATAACTAGTACAGTACATATAAGTGCAGTTATCACTTACTTGAAAGTCTTAAGACCATTTCTGCTGTGGGGTACACTGGGTTCCACAGGGAATGACATTGGGGTGTAGAGTAGGATCTTGATCCGAGGCACCAACAGGCTCAAAGCTTTGACCTTCTTCCCAGAATGCATAGCGCCGCCTCCTCTATAACCCCACCTCCATGCACAGGAGCTCAGTTTTGTAGTTGGTGCCATGCAGTAAGCAGGCATACAATAGGGGGGCTGCTCCTGCAGCCCTGAGAAGAAGCTTTTAAAGAAAAATGAAGACTTCAAGGGCTGCAGCAGAGACACTGACTGTGTTAGATGTCAGACATCTCCTGCTGCAGCTCCATCACCTCCCCCAGTGGCACTGTACACTTCCGCACCCTGGGTGCCGGGTACCTACAGCGGAGGCTCCAGGGCCCACTGTAAATCGTGATCCCGCGTGGCCGGTGGGATGCGGGCCGTGCGCGCTGGCGTGGACACTGTGGCAGTACAGGGGCCCCACTAGACCACCAGGGCATGGGCACAGGTCGGTTTTCTCTCATAAAACCGTTTATTTAAGCCCCCAGTACCCGGTGGTGAAGTTCAGCAGGGGGATAAGGCTTTGACCTGTAGCCCCTCCCCCAGCCCCATGGCGCCATTTAGAGTAAATGTTCCCACCCTGGAGCTGCATATCTCTCTCTCCCTCACTCCCTGTCAGTGTTTGGGCACCATTAGGACAAGCTGAGCTAATCCTGGGACTGTTTGGGCAAATCCTCCTCTGTAAAGCCGCCTGCCTGTCAGCGCTGTGCATTGTACAGGACACTTAAGTATACTACATGTCTGCTGACAGTGTTAGTTAAGAAAAAGTGCATTTAGTCAGGGTTATTTAGTACAAGTACCCTGTGATATACATCCAGTCTTTACTGTGCATTGTTATATCTATTAAGTGTATAGCCATACATAGTACTACTATGTATTGCTAGTCTAGTACAGTTATATTGCATGTCATAATTTCTGCATTGTACAAACTGTAACTCTGTGTGTGTGCATATAGCTGCTGTGTGACCTCCATTTTGTGTATCTCACTCAGATTGATATCCCTATATCCTATAACCTGTGGGGGCTGGGTGTATCAGGTTTATCATTTAATATAGGTATTTCACAAGATATACTCAGTGTGTATTTTTCTCTGTGATTTTTAGTCACCATAGACCTCTAGAATTCCCTGTTTGTGCTGAAATACACTGCAGAGGGGGTTCTTGTCAGGTATTGTGCTGCTGATATTGTACTGTGTTGCCTTGCATTCAGCTTTTGATTATGTCAGCTACAAAGGGCAATGGTGCTGGGGCTGATCCCACATTGCATGGTGTTGACGCTGCAGACACATTTGAGGATAACATAGCAGCTGAGGGTTCAGGTTCTGGGCGTTCCTTACCCCCCAGTGGGACTGTAGCAACGGGGGTTCAAAATTACCCACCTTGGACTACTTTCTCCACGCTATTGAATACGCTGGTAACTAGACTGACGCCCCCTATGGGACCTCCTGTGATGATACAACCGCTTATGGTCCCCGCGGTTAACCTGCCATGGGCAGATCAACTGTCCAATCATTTACAGCATTTGAACCAATCACTAACTACTCAGAAGTCTAACCCTCACCCGCCTAAGACCAAGGGGTCCTCTAAGCGGGCAATTACTTTCTCACAATCCACCAACGTCCCAGACACCTCATCTGATGAGGATGGCGTTTATACTGACCCCACAAATTCTGATCCCGATGCTTCTGATGGGGAAGCTGTTTCACAGGTGGATTTTCCTGACTTGTTGGAGGCTATCAGGCTCATTCTTCAAGTTGATGATGACCTGGAGTCTGATGCTGCCCCTAAGAAACTGGACAGGTTTAAATGTCAGAAAGTGGTTAAACAAGTTTTACCTCACTATGACCATTTAGCTGACATACGTCAGGAGTCCTGGGTAAATTCTGGAAAGAAATTCACGCCTCACAAGAAGATGCTGGCTTGCTACCCCCTCACTGCGGAGCTAAGTAAAAATTGGGAAACACCCCCGCCAGTGGATTCGCAGGTGGCGCGGCTGGTGGTATCCTCAGCTCTGCCTTTAACTACCGTCACGTCCCTGAGAGAGCCGACGGATAAGCGTGTGGAGGGTTGTTTAAAGGCAATTTACACCCTAACCGGTGCTGCTCATAGGCCCACCATTGCAGCAACATGGGCTGCAGAAGCTGTGAAAGCGTGGGCTCAGGAGCTGGAGGCGGAGTTGCCTTCCAACGCTTCTGATCATGCTAGACAATGCTTGTCATATATTGTCACAGCGTCTCATTACATTAAGGAGGCGGCTTCTGATGCCGGTATTCTGGCGGCCAAGGCTTCTACTACGTCCATTTTGGCTCGCCAGATTCTCTGGTTACGGTCCTGGCCTGTGGATGGACTCTAAGAAAACCCTGGAGGTACTCCCTTTTAAGGGAGACATTCTTTTCGGAGAAGACCTCAACAAGATAGTGGCTGACTTAGTTTCTGCTAAAACAGTATGTCTACCTTGTACTACTCCTTCGGTGCTGAAGGCCAAGAGTACTCCTTTTCGCTCCTTTCGTCCTTCAGGGAAAGCAAAAGGTCAGGTGTACGCGAAACAGGTTCGCACTTCCAAACCCAAACGGGCTTGGGCCGCCCGTCAACTTGCTTCCAAGACTGAAAAGCATGTCGGGGTGGGTCTCCCTCTGGGGGATCCCAGGGTGGGGGGCCTACTTCTAGGGTATACCCAGGAATGGTTGAAGACCACTTCCGATGCCTGGGTATGGGAAGTCATCACTCGAGGTTACGCCGTATCCTTCAAGAATCGACCCCCTCATCGATTTTGCCTGACAGACGTCCCTTCGGATCAGGTGAAGGCAAAAACTCTTAGTTCGGTGGTACAGTCCCTCCTGGACACAGGAGTGGTAGTACAGGTGCCTCTGGCTCAGAGAGGCAAGGGGTACTATTCACCGCTGTTCCCAGTCCCGAAACCGAATGGGTCCTCCCGGCCCATTCTCAACCTCAAGTCCTTGAACAGATTTGTGAGGGTCTCCAAGTTTTGCATGGAAACTCTGCGCTCTATTGTTCTGGCTTTGGACCCTGCGGATTATATGGTCTCCATGGGCGTACAGGATTCTTACCTGCATATTCCCATTGCAGTGTCGCATCAGCAATACCTGAGGTTTGTGGTTGGCAACCTCCATTGCCAATTTCGGGCGTTACCTTTTGGTTTGACCATGGCTCCGCGAGTTTTCACCAAGGTCATGGCAGCTATACTTTGCCGTCAAGGGGTCAGGATCCTACTGTACCTGGACGACTTGTTGATCCTGGCAAATTCCCCAGAAATTCACCTACGCCATCTGGATCTGATTCTCCAGTTTCTGAAAGCCCACGGGTGGCTCATCAACTGGAAGAAATCTTCCCTGGTCCCTGCTCAGAGCATGGTGCACCTGGGGGCGTTGTTGGACACTCACAACCAGCGGTTGTTCTTGTCTCAGGGGAAAGTCCTGAAGCTTCAGGACAGGATTCAATGCTTCCTATCTCATCCGCAAGTGTCGATACATTCGCAATGCAAGTGCTAGGTCTCATGGTGTCGGCTTTTGACATGGTGGAGTACGCTAAATTCTATTCCCGCCCTCTGCAGAAGCTGATTCTTGCCTGCCTCACCGGATCAGGTCTCAAATGATCTCCTTGTCTCCGGAGGTCCGTCTGTCACTGAGCTGGTGGCTTCAGGACCAACGATTGAGCAGGGGTCGTCCCTTCTGGATCTCCAACTGGGTCCTTTTGATGACGGATGCCAGTCTTAGAGGCTTGGGGGTGGTGTTGAAGCAACACTCCCTTCAGGGTCAGTGGGCAAAGGAGGAGTCTCTACTCCCGATAAACATTCTGGAACTGCGGGCATGTTCAAGTACAGTCGGACAACGCAACCACGGTGGCGTACATCAATCATCAAGGCGGCACTCAAAGCCACATGGCATT
Source organism: Pseudophryne corroboree (assembly GCF_028390025.1). Lineage (NCBI taxonomy): Eukaryota > Metazoa > Chordata > Amphibia > Anura > Myobatrachidae > Pseudophryne > Pseudophryne corroboree. The sequence continues at coordinate 518,082,981 of NC_086444.1, read as the reverse complement.
GAGGGAAGTGTCACGGATTCTTCAGAGGGCAGAACACCATCTGCCAGCCATATCGGCAGTGTTCATTCCGGGGGTCCTAAACTGGGAAGCGGACTTTCTCAGTCATCAGGACGTACACCCCGGAGAGTGGAGCCTCCACCAAGAAGTGTTTCAACTCCTCATGGACAGGTGGGGCCTTCCAGATCTGGACCTGATGGCATCTCGACACAATCACAAGGTTCCGGTCTTCGGAGCAAGGACAAGGAATCCTCTAGCAGCGTTCGTGGACGCACTGGCAATTCCATGGAACTTTCGGCTGCCATACGTGTTCCCTCCGGTGTCACTCCTGTCCAGAGTAATAAGGAAGTTCAAGCAAGAAGGAGGAATCCTACTTCTGATCGCTCCCGCGTGTCCCAGACAGCATTGGTTCTCAGACCTTCAGGGTCTCTCGATAGAGCATCCTCTTCTACATCCACAGCACCCAGATCTCCTCGTTCAGGGCCCCTGTGTATATCAGGATTTAGCCCGGTTGGTTTTGACGGCGTGGCTCTTGAAGCTTCCGTCTTGAGGGCCAAAGGATTTTCTGAGGCGGTCATTCAAATGATGTTGAAGACCCGGAAACCGGCTTATGCTCTGATTTACCATATGGTCTGGAATTCTTTCTTTGCTTGGTGCGCATCTAACAATCATGACGCTTACAAGTTTAGTACGGCCAAACTTATGGCCTTTCTACAACAGGGCCTGGACTTGGGCCTTCATCTGGCCTCCATCAAGGTTCATATTTCTGCCTTGTCGGTTTGGTTCCAGAGAAAAATTGTGACTTTACCTGATGTACATACGTTCACTCAGGGTGTGTTGTGGATTCAGCCTCCTTATATCCCACCTGTGGCCCCTTGGGACTTGTCGGTGGTTTTGGAGCCGTTTGAGCCTCTTGAATCTGCAGACCTTAAGTGGCTTTCTCTTAAGGTGTTGTTTCTGCTAGCTAATGCCTTTGCTAGAAGGGTGTTGGATCTGGGTGCCTTGTCTTGTAGGTCACCATATCTGATTTTTCACCATGATCGGGCGGTTCTTAGAACACATCCTGGGTATTTACCTAAGGTGGTGTCTTCTTTCCACCTTAATCAGGAGATTGTGGTTCCGGCCTTTGCATCTCCTGAATTTGTCTTGGTGTGGTAGGGGCTCTCCGTATCTACATGAAGAGAACTGCCTCCATCAGGAAGTCGGATTCTCTCTTTGTTATGTTTGGTGTTCACAAACGTGGCTGGCCTGCTCACAAGTAGACCCTGGCCAGATGGATTAGAATGGTGATTGCACATGCTTATGAACAGACTGGCCTTCCAGCTCCTGCTACCATAGAGGCCCATTCTACTTGGTTGGACCTTCTTGGACGGCCCGCCGTGGTGCGACCCTTGAACAATTGTGCAAGGTGGCTACGTGGTCCTCAGTGAACACGTTCATAAGGTTCTATGCCAGGGATGGGGAACCTTCGGTCCTCCAGCTGTTGTTGAACTACACATACCAGCATGCCTTGCTACAGTTTTGCTATTTGTCCATGCTAAAACTGTTGCAAGGCATGCTGGGATGTGTAGTTCAACAGCAGCTGGAGGGCCGAAGGTTCCCCATCCCTGTTCTATGCCTTTGATACTTCCGCCTCACAGGATGCTTCCTTTGAACGCCGGGTTCTTGTGCCCGCTACAGTGCGTCCCCTCCCATAAGGAACCAATGTAATTCCCTGTGGAGCCCAGTGTACCCAGCAGCAGAAAAATAGGATTTTGATTACCTAGTGGTAAATCCTTTTCTCGTAGTCCGTAGAGGATGCATTAGTACCATGGGGTAACATAGAAACATAGAATTTGTCGGCAGATAAGAACCACTTGGCCCATCTAGTCTGCCCCCCCCCCCTTTTTTTTTTTACATTCTTTTTATCTCTAACCTTATTTGATCCTTATTTCTTTGTAAGGATATCCTTATGCCTATCCCATGCATGTTTAAATTCTGCTCTACTGTCTTAGCCTCTACCACCTCCGATGGGAGGCTATTCCACTTGTCCACTACCCTTTCTGTGAAGTAATTTTTCCGCAAATTTCCTCTGAACCTACCCCCCTCCAGTCTCAGTGCATGTCCTCGTGTCCTATTGCTTCTCTTCATTTCGAGAATGTTTTCCTCCTGGACTTTGTTAAAACCCTTGATATATTTGAAAGTTTCTATCATGTCCCCCCTTTCCCTTGTCTGCTCCAAACTATACATATTGAGATTTCTTAGTCTTTCTGGGCATGTTTTGTAAAATAGGCCATGCACCATTTTAGTTGCCCTTCTTTGCACAGTTTCTAATGTATTAATATCCTTTTGAAGATATGGCCTCCAGAACTGAACACACTATTCTAGATGAGGCCGTACCAATGACCTATACAGTGGCATTATTACTTATTTCTATCTGCTGCTGCTGATTCCTCTCCCAATGCAGCCAAGCATCTGACTAGCCTTCCTCATTGCTTTGTTACATTGCTTACCTGCCTTTAAGTCATCTGAAATATTGACTCCTAGATCCATTTCCTCCTCAGTAATTTCCAGTATAGTGCCATTAATACTATATTTAGCCTTTTTGAGACCCAAGTGCATGATTTTGCATTTTTTGGCATTAAACTGTAATTGCCACACTCTTACCCATTCCTCTTGTCTACCTAGATCCTCAATCATTTGTTTTACCCCACCTGGTGTGTCTACCCTGTTGCATACCTTTGTGTCATCTGCAAAAAGGCATACTTTCCCTTTAATACCATTTGCAATGTCACCAATAGAGATATTAAAAAGCACTGGTCCAAGAACAGATCCCTGGGGTACTCCACTGGTAACATTTCCCTCCTGTGAATGCACTCCATTTACCACAACTCTCTTTTTTCTATCCTTCAACCAAGATCTTATCCATTCAATAATCCTAATATCCAATCCCAAACTTTCAAGTTTGTTTAGCAGTCTGCGATGTGGAACAGTGTAAAAAGCCTTACTAAAGTCTAGATAAGCTATATCCATGGCTCCACCTATATCCATCACTTTAGTCACACAGTCAAAAAAGTCAATAAGATTTGTTTGACATGATCTCCCCCCAGTGAATCCATGCTGTTTGGGATCCTGTAAATTGCCGGATTTGAGATAATCTACAACTCTTTCTTTTAAGAGTGTTTCCATCATTTCCCTACTACTGATGTAAGACTCACTGGTCTGTAGTTGTTTGCCTCTTCCTTGCTTCCACTTTTGTGCAGTGGGACTACGTTTGCTCTTTTCCAGTCCTCTGGAATTACTCCTGTAGCTAATGACTGATTGAATAATTCTGTCAATGGTGCTACCAGCACTTCTTTAAGTTCTTTTAGTATCCTTGGATGTATCCCATCTGGCCCCATAGATTTGTCCACTTTCAGCTTTGAGAGTTCTGTTAGGACCTTCTCCTCTGTAAATGTACTTGTGTCATTTTCCTTAATATCCCTGCAACTTAACTGTGGCCCCTTTCCCTCTCTTTCAGTAGTAAATACTGAGCAAAAATAATTATTAAGATGATCTGCTATTAAATTGTCTCCCTCAACAAGACTCCCAGTGTCTGTCTTTAGTTTTATTATTCTGCCTTTTGTTTTTCTCCTTTCGCTTATATACCTAAAAAAGGTTTTGCCTCCTATACCCACTGACTGGGCCATTTTCTCCTCAGCTTGTGCCTTTGCACATCTGATTATATTCTTAGTCTCCTTCTGTCTAATAAGATATATCCCTTTGTCTTCATTATTTTGTGTCTGCTTATATTTCCTAAAAGCCATCTTTTTTGCTTTCACAATATTTGCTACTTCTTTTGCAAACCACACTGGCTTCCTTTTCCTTGTGTTTTTCCTAACAATTTTGATACAAAGGTCTGTTGCCTTTAATATTGCACATTTTAATGTTTCCCACCTCTCCTGCACGGCTTCCAAGTTCCTCCACTCTGCCAAAGAATCGCTTACACATTTTCCCATCCCTACAAAATCAGCATTCCCAAAATCCAACACCTTTGTTTTTGTATGGGATGAGTCACTCTCACCAGGAGCCATTGGCACTTTAAGAGTTTGAGAGTGTGGGCTGGCTCCTCCCTCTATGCCTCTCCTACCAGACTCAGTCTAGAAACTTTGCCCGAGGAGACGGACATATTCGAGAGAAGGATTTAACACAGATAGTGGCGAGATTCATACCAGCTCACACATACAAGGCACATCAAGCTAACATGCTTGAAACTCTCAGCAACTGCTGAAACATTACTTACCAAGTAACAATGCAGTACATAACTAAACAAAGATGTACTGAACCAGAAAACGGTTGCAGGAAAACGAAGCGCTGGGCGGGTGTCCAGCATCCTCTATGGACTACAAGAAGAGGATTTACCAGTAGGTAACCAAAATCCTATTTTCTCTTACATCCTAGAGGATGCTGGGGTCCACATTAGTACCAAGGGGATGTACCAAAGCTCCCAGAACGGGAGGGAGAGCGCAGAGTCTCCTGCAGAACTGATTGACTGAACTTCAGATCATCAGAGGCCAAAGTATTGAAATTGTAAAACTTTTCAAACGTGTTCGACCCAGACCAAGTTGCAGTTTGGCAAAGTTGCACTACCGAGACACACCGGGCAGCCGCCCAGGAAGACCCCACCTTACGAGTAGAGTGGGCCTTAACAGATTTTGGACACGGCAGTCCTGCCGTAGAATAAGCGTGCTGGATAGTGAACCTAATCCAGCGAGAAATAGTCTGCTTAGAAGTAGTGATGTGCACCAGAAATTTTTCGGGTTTTCTGTTTTGGTTTTGGATTCGGTTCCGTGGCCGTGTTTTGGATTCGGACGCGTTTTGGCAAAACCTCCCTGAAAATTTTTTGTCGGATTCGGGTGTGTTTTGGATTCGGGTGTTTTTTTACAAAAACCCCTCAAAAACAGCTTAAATCATAGAATTTGGGGGTCATTTTGATTCCATAGTATTATTAACCTCAATAACCATAATTTCCACTCATTTCCAGTCTATTCTGAACACCTCACACCTCACAATATTATTTTTAGTCCTAAAATTTGCACCAAGGTCGCTGGATGACTAAGCAAAGCGACCCAAGTGGCCGACACAAACACCTGGCGCATCTAGGAGTGGCACTGCAGTGTCAGACAGGATGGCACTTCAAAAAATAGTCCCCAAACAGCACATGATGCAAAGAAAAAAAGAGGTGCCCCAAGGTCGCTGGATGGCTAAGCTAAGCGACCCAAGTGGCCGACACAAACACCTGGCCCATCTAGGACAGGCACTGCAGTGTCAGACAGGATGGCAGATTTAAAAAATAGTCCCCAAACAGAACATGATGCAAAGATAAATTAAAGAAAAAAGAGGTGCAAGATGGAATTGTCCTTGGGCCCTCCCACCCACCCTTATTTTGTATAAACAGGACATGCACACTTTAACAAACCCATCATTTCAGCGACAGGGTCTGCCACACGACTGTGACTGAAATGACTGGTTGGTTTGGGCCCCCACCAACAAAGAAGCAATCAATCTCTCCTTGCACAAACTGGCTCTACAGAGGAAAGATGTCCACCTCCTCCTCTTCCTCCGATTCCTCACCCCTTTCACTCTGTACATCCCCCTCCTCACAGAGTATTAATTTGTCCCCACTGGAATCCACCATCTCAGGTCCCTGTGTACTTTCTGGAGGCAATTGCTGTTGAATGTCTCCACGGAGGAATTGATTATAATTCATTTTGATGAACATCATCTTCTCCACATTTTCTGGAGGTAACCTCATACGCCGATTGCTGACAAGGTGAGCGGCTGCACTAAACACTCTTTCGGAGTACACACTGGAGGGGGGGGGGGCAACTTAGGTAAAATAAAGCCAGTTTCTGCAAGGGCCTCCATATTGCCTCTTTTTCCTGCCAGTATACGTACGGACTGTCTGACGTGCCTACTTGGATGCGGTCACTCATATAATCCTCCACCATTCTTTCAATGGTGACAGAATCATATGCAGTGACAGTAGACGACATGTCAGTAATCGTTTGCAGGTCCTTCAGTCCGGACCAGATGTCAACACTCGCTCCAGACTGCCCTGCATCACCGCCAGCGGGTGGGCTCGGAATTCTTAGCCTTTTCTTCGCAGCCCCAGTTGCGCGAGAATGTGAAGGAGGAGCTGTTAACGGGTCACATTCCGCTTGACTTGACAAGTGTCTCACCAGCAGGTCTTTGCACCTCTGCAGACTTGTGTCTGCCGGAAAGAGAGATACAACGTAGGCTTTAAACCTAGGATCGAGCACGGTGGCCAAAATGTAGTGCTCTGATTTCAACAGATTGACCACCCGTGAATCCTGGTTAAGTGAATTAAGGGCTCCATCCACAAGTCCCCCATGCCTAGCGGAATCGCTCCGTTTTAGCTCTTCCTTCAATCTCTCCAGCTTCTTCTGCAAAAGCCTGATGAGGGGAATGACCTGACTTAGGCTGGCAGTGTCTGAACTGACTTCACGTGTGGCAAGTTCAAAGGGTTGCAGAACCTTGCACAACGTTGAAATCATTCTCCACTGTGCTTGAGTCAGGTGCATTCCCCCTCCTTTGCCTACATTGTAGGCAGATGTATAGGCTTGAATGGACTTTTGCTGCTCCTCCATCCTCTGAAGCATATAGAGGGTTGAATTCCACCTCGTTACCACCTCTTGCTTTAGATGATGACATGGCAGGTTGAGGAGTGTTTGCTGGTGCTCCAGTCTTCGGCATGCGGTGGCTGAATGCCGAAAGTGGCCCGCAATTCTTCGGGCCACCGACAGCATCTCTTGCACGCCCCTGTCGTTTTAAAAAAAAGTCTGCACCCCCAAATTCAATGTATGTGCAAAACATGGGACGTGCTGGAATTTGCCCACATGTAATGCACGCACAATATTGGTGGCGTTGTCTGATGTCACAAATCCCCAGGAGAGTCCAATTGGGGTAAGCCATTCTGCGATGATGTTCCTCAGTTTCCGTAAGAGGTTGTCAGCTGTGTGCCTCTTATGGAAAGCGGGAAAGCGTAGCATGCCTAGGAACGAGTTGGCGTTTGCGAGATGCTGCTACTGGTGCCGCCATTGCTGTTCTTGCTACGGGAGGCAATACATCTACCCAGTGGGCTGTCACAGTCATATAGTCCTGAGTCTGCCCTGCTCCACTTGTTCACATGTCCGTGGTTAAGTGGACATTGGGTACAACCGCATTTTTTAGGACACTGGTGAGTCTTTTTCTGAGATCTGTGTGCATTCTCGGTATCGCCTACCTAGAGAAGTGGAACCTAGATGGTATTTGGTACCGGGGACACACTAACTCAATAAATTCTCTAATTCCCTGTGAATTAACGGTGGATACCGGACACACGTTTAACACCACCCAGGCTGCCAAGGACTGAGTTATCTGCTTTGCAGCAGGATGACTGCTGTGATATTTCATCTTCCTTGCAAAGGACTGTTGGACAGTCAATTGCTTACTGGAAGTAGTACAAGTGGTCTTCCGACTTCCCCTCTGGGATGGCGATCGACTTCCAGCAGCAACAACAGCAGCACCAGCAGCAGTAGGGGTTACACTCAAGGATGCATCGGAGGAATCCCAGGCAGGAGAGGACTCGTCAGACTTGACAGTGACATGGCCTGCAGGACTATTGGCTTTCCTGTCTAAGGAGGAAATTGACACTGAGGGAGTTGGTGGTGTGGTTTGCAGGAGCTTGGTTACAAGAGGAAGGGATTTAGTTGTCAGTGGACTGCTTCCGCTGTCACCCAAAGTTTTTGAACTTGTCAATGACTTCTGATGAATGCGGTCCAGGTGAAGTATAAGGGAGGATGTTCCTATGTGATTAACGTCCTTACCCCTACTTATTACAGCTTGACAAAGGCAACACACGGCTTGACAAATGTTTCCGCATTTCTGTTAAAATAATTCCACACCGACGAGGTGATTTTTTTGTAATTTGACCAGGCATGTCAATGGTCATATTCGTCCCACGGACAACAGGTGTCTCCCCGGGTGCCTGACTTAAACAAACCACCTCACCATCAGAATCCTCTTTGTCGATTTCCTGCTCAGCGCCAGCAACACCCATATCCTCATCCTGGTGTACTTCAACAGTGACATCTTCAATTTGACTATCAGGAACTGGACTGCGGGTGTTCCTTCCAGCACTTGCAGGGGGCGTGCAAATGGTGGAAGGCGCAACCTCTTCCCGTCCAGTGTTGGGAAGGTCAGGCATCGCAACTGACACAATTGGACTCTCCTTGGGGATTTGTGATTTAGAAGAACGCACAGTTCTTTGTTGTGCTTTTGCCAGCTTAAGTCTTTTCATTTTTCTAGCGAGAGGATGAGTGCTTCCATCCTCATGTGAATCTGAACCACTAGCCATGAACATAGGCCAGGGCCTCAGCCGTTCCTTGCCACTCCGTGTCGTAAATGGTATATTGGCAAGTTTACGCTTCTCATAAGACGCTTTTCATTTTGATTTTTGGGTCATTTTACTGAACTTTTGTTTTTTGGATTTTACATGCTCTCTACTATGACATTGGGCATCGGCCTTGGCAGATGACGTTGATGGCATTTCATCATCTCGGCCATGACTAGTGGCAGCAGCTTCAGCACGAGGTGGAAGTGGATCTTGATCTTTCCCTATTTTACCCTCCACATTTTTGTTCTCCAATTTTTAATGTGTGGAATTATATGCCAGTAATATATCAATAGCAATAACCTACTGTACCGTACTGCTATATATACTGGTGGTCACAGCAAAATTCTGCACTGTCCTCCTACTATATACTGCGCACAACTAAAATGTAGCACAGGTTTGGATGGATAGTATACTTGACGACACAGAGGTAGAGCAGTGGACTACTGTACCGTACTGCTATATATATATACTAGTGGTCACAGCAAAATTCTGCACTGTCCTCCTACTATATACTGCGCACAACAAAAATGCAGCACAGGTATGGATGGATAGTATACTTGACGACACAGAGGTTGAGCAGTGGACTACTGTACCGTACTGCTATATATATACTGGTGGTCACAGCAAAATTCTGCACTGTCCTCCTACTATATACTGCGCACAACAAAAATGCAGCACAGGTATGGATGGATAGTATACTTGATGACACAGAGGTTGAGCAGTGGACTACTGTACCGTACTGCTATATATATACTGGTGGTCACAGCAAAATTCTGCACTGTCCTCCTACTATATACTACAATGCAGCACAGATATGGAGCGTTTTTCAGGCAGAGAACGTAGATATTTTCAGCACACTGAGCACAGATATTTGCAAGCACACTGAGCACGGATATTTGCAGCACACTGAGCACAGATATTTGCAGCACAATGAACACAGAAACTGAGAGAACGCAGTCATGTCCTCTCGCTATCATCTCCAAAGCACGAGTGAAAATGGCGGCAACGCGCAGCTCCTTATATAGAATACGAATCTCGTGAGAATCCGACAGCAGGCTGATGAGGTTCGGGCGCGCTCGAGTTAACCGAGCAATGCGGGAAGATTCGAGTTTGCCTCGGAACCATGTAAAATGGGTGAAGGTCGAGGGGGTTCGGATCTCGAGGAACCGAACCCGCTCATCACTACTTAGAAGCAGGACACTCAATTTTCTTGGGATCATATAGGACAAACAGAGAGTCCGACTTTCTGTGATGAGAAGTTCTCTTCACATATATCTTCAGAGTCCTTTCAACATCCAAGGACTTTGATGTAATTGAGGAGTCAGTAGCCACTGGCACCACAATAGGTTGGTTGATGTGAAATGCCGACACAACCTTCGGAAGAAACTACTGTCGTTATATTGTCCGACTGCACTTAAATGGCCCGATTTCTTAGAACATGGGCTGCCTGAAGAAGACCATTGTAGACGGCTCTTAGTTCCAGGATGTTGATGGGCAGGCCGGCTTCCAGACTTGACCACCTTCCTTGGAAAGTTACTCCTTGAGTGACTGCTCCCCAGCCCCAAAGGCTCGCATACGTGGTTAGAAGGACCTTTTCCTGAATCCCGAACCTGCGGCCCTCCAGAAGGTCAGTTAATTGTAGCCACCAGAGGAGCGAAATCCTGGCCTTCGGCGACAGACGTATTCTCTGGTGCATGTGGAGATGAGATCCCGACCACTTGTCCGGGAGATCCAGTTGGAAGGCCTGAGCGTAGAACCTCCCGTACTGGAGAGCCTCGTAAGAGGCCACCATCTTTCCCAACAGGCGAATGCATTGATGAACCGACACCCGGGCTGGCTTCAGGACATCCCGGACCATTGCTTGCATTACCAACGCCTTCTCCTGCGGAAGAAACACCCTCTGCACTTCTGTGTCTAGGATCATTCCTAGACAGGACAACCTCTGGGTTGGTTCCAAATGTGACTTTGAAAGGTTCAGAATCCAACTGTGGATCTTGAGGAGGCGGGTTGTGAGAACAATGGACTGCAGCAGCTTCTCCTTGAACGTTGCCTTTATCAGCAGATCATCCAGAATGATGTTCATCCCTTGTTTGCAGAGGAGAACCATCATCTCGGCCATCACCCTCGGTGCTGTGGAGAGACCGAATGACAGGGCCTGGAACTGGAAATGACAGTCCAGTAATGCGAAACGGAGATACGCCTGATGCGGCAGCCAGATCGGAATGTGTAGGTATGCATCCTTGATATCCAGGGATACCAGGAATTCCCCCTCTTCCGGACCTGATACCACCGCCCTGAGAGACTCCATTTTGAACTTGAACTCCTTTAGAAAGGGGTTCAATGGTTTTAGGTTCAGAATGGGCCTGACCGAACCATCCAGTTTCGGTACCACGAAAAGGTTCGAATAGTAACCTGTGGTTTGTGAATGTGGAGGAACTGGCCCAATGACCTGTGCCTCCACCAACTTTTGGACAGCTACCTGTAGGACAGTGCTGTCTGCCAGCAGAGCTGGTTAGCCTGATTTGAAAAAACGATGAGGGAGACTTTGAAATTCCAGCCTGTATCCCTGGGATACAATATCTATCACCCAGGGATCCAGGCTGGACGATACCCAGACGTGACTGAATTGTCTGATTCTCGCTCCCACTGGCCCCACCTCCAGGCCGCACGGTCCACCGTCATGTGGAGGACTTTGGAGGTACCTGAAGCAGGCTTTTGTTCCTGAGAACCTGCACTGGCAGGTTTCTTGGACTTAACTCGACCTCCCCTAAAGAAGATATCGGACGGTCTGGCCTTTCTAGGCTTGTTAGGCCGAATGGACTGTGTTGCTGATAAAGAGAAGGATTTCTTCGGAGCAGGTGCAGCTGAGGGAAGAAACGGAGACTTACCCGCTGTAGCCATGGTAAGTGCCTCTAAAGCTTCCCCAAAGAGAGCCTGACCTGCATTGGGTAAGGACTCCACACTCTTTCTGGATTCCGCGTCGGCCGACCACTGGCGCAGCCACAGTCCCCGACGAGCTGAAACAGACATGGAAGATATTCCCGCAGCCATGGAACCCAGGTCTTTCATGGATTCTACCATAAAACCTTCTGAATCGTTAATGTTGCGTAAATATAAATCAACATCACCCTTATCCATCGTATCCAAATCCTCTAGAAAGGTAGCCGACCACTTTACTATAGCCTTTGCAATCCATGCACTAGCAATAGTGGGACGTAATTTTGCCCCTGAAGCAGTGTACATTGATTTAAGTGTGTTATCAATCTTTCGATCAGCCGGCTCCTTTAAGGCGGTAGATCCTGGAACAGGTAAAACAACCTTCTTTGAGAGTCTGGACATAGATGCGTCAACAATCGGCAGGTTTTCCCATTTTTTCTATCCTCCTCAGGGAAAGGAAACGCCACCTGTACCCGATAAGGGGTCTGGAATTTTTTCTCTGGGTTTTCCCATGCTTTCTCAAATATAGCATTCAATTCCTTTGATGCAGGCAAGGTTAGCGAGGCTTTTTTATTTTCAGTGAAAAAAGCCTCCTCAAACTGCTCAGGTGTGGTATCACTAATATGTAACAAATCCCTTATAGCCTCTATCATCAAATGCACTCCCTTTGCAAGAGATGCAGAACCCCACAACACATCCCCATCACCGTCTGTGGTGTCAGAATCGGTATCCATGTCATCCTGCGTGACATGCACAAGCGCACGTTTGTGGTGGTATATAGCGGAGCATCCCGAGGTACCAGAATCGGGCATACTGCCATAGAGTTCCGTAATACCTGGGTTGCAGATTCATTACTTGCAACCCTGTCATGAATCTGACAAATCCAAGATTTGATAGAGGAAAAACCACTCAGGCTCCCTTGCTGGTATCTCTGCTAAACCAGTGCTATCCTGATTACATGGAATGGGATCATCCTGGGAGGACAAATCCTCTGCAGCATATGACACAGTGTCCCTAGACATAGCTAAAGGAGAACAGCAAACACTCCACACACACACACACAGGGGAGGGCAGACAGAGTCCCCCCCCCCCCCCCCCCCCCAAGAATGGCAAGAGAGACACAGAGATTGGAGCCAACCCACACACAGTGCTTTTTTACCAAAGGGAGACCCCTTTTCAGCGCTGACTGTGTACCTTAATAGGATACACAGTCGTATTGCAGCCTTCCCCCCTTCTACAACCCCCTGGTACCATTTGCAGATAGCTGGAGTTGCTGTGGAGGGACCTGATTCTCCTTGTCAGCGCTGTGCAGGCAGGAAAATGGCGCTGAACGCTGCTGGGTCCGCTCCATCCCCAAAATGGCGCTGTTTTCCCGCTCTTCATCAGATTATACTGGCCTGAGGATTTAGTGCTGGCTGAGATCCGGGGACCCCGACAGGCTTCTGGACCAGTGTAGGGTGTCGCGCTGGCTCAGGGCGCCCCTCATAGCGCCACACCATGTACCGCTGAGCCATCCCCGGAGTGCAGTTAATACTGCGCTCCTACCCTGCTGCCGGCATATTCACACCGATCCCCCGCTTGCTAGGGGGGTTGGTGTCTCACTCGCCACCGATTCTTCAGCTCTGCAAGGGGGTGGTGGCATGCTGCTGGGGAGAGCGGTCCCGTGTGGCGGAGAACGATCAGACCCCTCTGGAGCTCAGTGTCCAGTCAGCGGAGACAGTGGCTCAGACACTGCAGGGCGGACACTGCTCCCCCCCCCCCCCCCCCCCCCCCTCAGTCACTTGCTGCGGGGAGGCTATTGCCAGCAGCCTCCCTGTAAAACAATAAACTCTAAAAAATAAATTTTACCAGGAAAACTCAGGAGAGCTCCCCTAGCTGTGACCGGCTCCTCCGGGCACATTATCTAAACTGAGTCTGGTAGGAGGGGCATAGAGGGAGGAGCCAGCCCACACTCTCAAACTCTTAAAGTGCGAATGGCTCCTGGTAGACCCGTCTATACCCCATGGTACTAATGTGGACCCCAACATCCTCTAGGACGTAAGAGAAACAATATGGCTACTAACGGTTGTCGTCTCTTTTGCCTGCAACTGCATTGGACTGGTTAACAAAAACTCAGCTCCTGTGCACGGAGGTGGGGTTATAGAGGAGGCGGCGCTATGCATTCTGGGAAGAAGGTCAAAGCTTTGAGTCTGTTGGTGCCTCGGATCAAGATCCTACTCTACACCCCAATGTCACTCCCTATGGAGCCCAGTGTACCTCGCAGAAAGAGAGTTAACAACGGTAAGTTCTTACCATAAATCTTGTTTTCTTACATTCAATGCACATAGCACTGTATTTATTGTCTCTAATTTCTACATTAGAGACTTACGGAAATATGTGATATTTCCCTTACATGCTGGCTGCCTACTCTAAAGGCGGGTACTCACGGAGCGATCGCTGCTTAAAATCTAAGCAATCTGACTAGATTTCTTAGATTTTAAGAATGATCGCTCCGTGTGTACCCCCCACAGCGATATCTATGCGCAGCCCTGCGCATCGCTATAGCTGGTGCTAGATTGGCCTGCACTGGGTGAAATGAGCGCCCCCCGTCTACCCCCGCACGATCAGCACACATCGCGCTGTGCTAAGCGGTGGGAGAGATGTGTGCTGAGCGGTTCGCTCAGCACACATCTCTCCCAAATCGGGCTGTGAGTACTGGCCTTAAAGCACATTAATGTGTTTTTATTTTCCAGTATATGTTTTGTCATTTTTTGAAAAACACTAAGCAACATTAGTAGTAAGAAAGGGATGCGGTCAAGATCCCGGCGGACGAGATCCCGGCGGTCGGAATACCGACAGTGGGATCCCGACCGGCACAATCCCGACATATTCTCCCTCTGTGGTGTCCACAACACCCATAGAGGGAGAATAAATTAGTGTGCCAAGCGTAGCAAGGCACCGTGCCCGCAGCGTGGCGAGCGCAATGTGCCCGCAAGAGCTGCATTGCGCTCGCCCCCCCTGTCGGGATTGTTCCAGTCGGGATCCCGGTGTCGGTATTCCGACCGCCGGGATCCCGTCCTGCGGTATCTCGTACTGATCCCGTAAGAAAATAGAGTAATTTACAATGAAAAGAAGAGTGTGTTGACTAGATAGGAAATGAGAGGGTTAAACCTCAGAGGCTGGGGAGGGCTTTATCAGATATCAGTTGGTATTTTTAATCCAATAGTGAAGCAAAGAGTGGGAGTTTTAATCATTAGGGCTTGTTTAAGGTGAAGTCAGCCTCTGTTAATTTTGGCTTCCTGCACTCCCTCCCCTTTTTGTTGCTATTGGGCTGCTTTCAATTCAATGTTTCATTAGCTGTGGTTGGCGGGAAAGAACGGCAGGTTACTTGTTTTAGGGTGCCCACGAGTGTGTAGGTACAAGGGCCCTCATTCCGAGTTGTTCGCTCGCAAGCTGCTTTTAGCAGCTTTGCACACGCTAAGCCGCCGCCTACTGGGAGTGAATCTTAGCTTATCAAAATTGCCAAAGAAAGATTCGCAATATTGCGAAAAGACTTCTCTGTGCAGTTTCTGAGTAGCTCGAGACTTGCTCTTCCAGTGCGATCAGTTCAGTGCTTGTCGTTCCTGGTTTGACGTCACAAACACACCCAGCGTTCGCCCAGACACTCCTCCGTTTCTCCAGCCACTCCCGCGTTTTTCCCAGAAACGGTAGCGTTTTTTCAAACACTCCCATAAAACGGCCAGTTTCCGCCCAGAAACACCCACTTCCTGTCAATCACATTACAATCACCAGAACGAAGAAAAAACCTCGTAAAGCCGTGAGTAAAATACCTAACTGCATAGCAAATTTACTTGGCGCAGTCGCAGTGCGAACATTGCGCATGCGCATTTAGCGGAAAATCGCTGCGATGCGAAGAAAATTACCGAGCGAACAACTCGGAATGACCACCATGGTTGGGAAGGATCAGTAATGTTAAGTGATCTTTCCCTTCCACTGCCTCTACAAGTATTATAGGTTGATATTGTATAGTAGGATGATATTGTTGTGCAACTGGATGGATCCAACTATTTTCTGATCAACACTATTAACAAATGACCAAATAAGCCATCACATAATGGTCTCTGCTTTACATGATAACCACACGGTTGGAAGCACTACAATATACTATAACCCATATATATTGGAGATCCAGTTATATATAAGTTACCAAAGCGGAGTGTTTGCTACTGTATAAATATTAGACACAATTTTAGAAGGGCGCTAGCCTACACTATATACTGTATGCAGCTTCACCTCAGTGGCTAATTGAAAGCAATGCTCCCAAGATGAACACATACTTTTGTCACTGAGGATACCCAGAACACCTATGCCATTCATATGCGTACTTGGATCCAGACTCACCTTTTGATGAATGTCAGTGCTGTTTGCAGAACTTTTGTGTATCTATATCACACTGAATGCATTTTAACCCTTCCACTACTTTCATTTTGGCACTTTTTGGACTTGTCATATACCATCCCCATCAAATTGAATTTCTTTGGGCTGTGCTCATCATCTTCACAATACAGTTTACATTCCTTACTCTCACATACCAAGAATTTCCTCACTTCACCTCCTTCTACATCTTCAATCATATTTTGGTACGTACTCCCTTCCGAACCGTCTACAATTCCATTGATTGCCACCTCACCTAAATCCTTGTTATCTCCTCATAACCACCTCCAAACTTTCTCCTGGTCTCACTCCTCCCCACTCCGCAAGTCAGACATTTTAGCAGTCTTGCCACTTTCCTTCCTTAAATTTGAACCCTAGCACTACACATGTGAAGAGTGTCCCTCATTCCGAGTTGTTCGCTCGGTAATTTTCTTCGCATCGCAGCGATTTTCCACTAATTGCGCATGCACAATGTTCGCACTGTGACTGCGCCAAGTAAATTTGCTAAGAAGTTTGGTATTTTACTCACGCATTACGAGGTTTTTTCTTCGTTCTGGTGATCGGAGTGTGATTGACAGGAAGTGGGTGTTTCTGGGCGGAAACTGGCCGTTTTATGGGAGTGTGTGAAAAAACGCTGCCGTTTCTGGGAAAAACGCGGGAGTGGCTGAAGAAACGGGGGAGTGTCTGGGCGAACGCTGGGTGTGTTTGTGACGTCAAACCAGGAACGACAAGCACTGAACTGATCGCACTGGAAGAGTAAGTCTCGAGCTACTCAGAAACTGCACAGAAAAATCTTTTCGCAATATTGCGAATACTTCGTTCGCAATTCTGCTAAGCTAAGATACACTCCCAGAGGGCGGCGGCTTAGCGTGTGTAATGCTGCGAAAAGCGGCTAGCGAGCGAACAACTCGGAATGAGGGCCAGTGCTCCTTATCTCTTGTTTACACATCCCATTCAGCCTCTAACACAGTGTGTTCACCCTTAAATTTGGTACAGGCTCATTGAGTCCTGAACTGACTTCCCCTCCCTGTCACTCACTTCAGCTCAAATCATTAATTATGTATGCTGTACCCACACAAAATATAACTTATTTCTTTTAGAAGACTATGAATTTCCAGAACATAGAGTTATTTACTTATTATTTCTCCTTACATTGCAAAGACAATCTACTCCAATCGCCAAAATAGTGCTTTTTTTGTTGAAACTTCAAGAAAATAAATTACCGGTAAATGGAATAAACACTTTGTGGTTGCTTACTTTGCCATTCATCCGCATTTCCAAAACACCAAAAAAACAACATTCTTCAAATTGGTTTTCATAATAAAAGGTGAACTTTAAAATGATAACACAATTAGAATTGTTTCATCCCCTTTTGAATTAAACCTATAAAATTAGTATGAATGCTAGCTCAACAAAGGCATCCATTATGAAAAGTAGATAACAGTCTATAGCAATTGCGGGGACCACTGTGTTTATTAATGCCCGAAAGGGAGAGATCTGAGTATTAAAATCTCCCATTTCTGAACTTCTTAACACCTTCTGAAATGTAGGCTGTTATTGCTTGATCATTGAAAGAGGAGGGTAGATGGCAGGGTACTGTAGGTGGAACCGGGCACATTAAGTGCCATCTCCCATACATAGGCTATACTAGTATTTCTGGAGTGCAGGTTGATATTATGACAGGAGAACATCTGACAGTAACCATGAAGAGTTGGACTGACCTCTTTCAGCTGATGTTGTCCATGAGTTTATTGAGGTAAGGATGGGGGAGATATTTCCCCATTCACGAACTTCATAATGATTTGTACACTGCAGGGGTTATTTTTCGGTGGGTCCAAGCATGGGGCAAGTATTACCCTTTCTATGCTCTGTACCCCATTCTCTGGCTTTGATCATTTTGGTAGTGTAGTAGCTGCAGGGTTTAATTATATCATTGTTCCTACTAGTACAGTGGTTCTCAAACTTAGTCCTCAGGACCCCACACAGTGCATGTTTTGCAGGTAACCCAGCAAGGGCACAGGTGTATTAATTACTCACTGACACATTTTAAAATGTCCACAAGTGAGCTAATTATGTCACTTGTGATTCTGTGAGGAGACCTGCAAAACATGCACCGTGTGGGGTCCTGAGGACCGAGTTTAAGTACCTGTGTACTAGTACAATGATGTCATCAAGCTATTATCCTCCAGTGAAAGCTACTATTAAGAGGTTAGCATCACCCCTGAGAAAATGTTATTTGGATTTACCCTAGTTATATTTTAAATGTTAGTTGTGCAAACAATAATAAAAAATGGTATCCATGTTAAATATAAAATGTATGTTTGCTCTGCATGGCATAATCAAAAATAGTGCATTAAATTACTATTCTTAGGAAAATTGACAACTTATTTGGGAAATATTTTATCATTTGTCCACATCCGGCCAGTATTGTGACAGGTGTATGACTAGATAATAGCAACAAATAACCCAGTATATTATTTATTAAGCCCTTTTTGGGGAAATGTTTTAAGAGAGTATATATATATATATATATATATATATATACTGCTCAAAAAAATAAAAGGAACACTTAAACAACACAATGTAACTCCAAGTCAATCACACTTCTGTGAAATCAACGGTCCACTTAGGAAGCAACAGATTGACAATCAATTTCACATGCTGTTGTGCAAATGGAATAGACAACAGGTGGAAGTTATAGGCAATTAGCATGACACCCCCAATAAAGGAGTTGTTCTGCAGGTGGTGACCACAGACCACTTCTCAGCTTCTATGCTTTCTGGCTGATGTTTTGGTCACTTTTGAAAGCTGGCGGTGCTTTCACTCTAGTCGTAGCATGAGACGGAGTCTACAACCCACACAAGTGACTCAGGTAGTGCAGCTCATCCAGGATGGCACATCAATGTGAGCTGTGGCAAGAAGGTTTGCTGTGTCTGTCAGCGTAGTGTCCAGAGCATGGAGGCGCTACCAGGAGACAGGCCAGTACATCAGGAGACGTGGAGGAGGCCGTAGGAGGGCAACAACCCAGCAGCAGTACCGCTACCTCCGCCTTTGTGCAAGGAGGAACAGGAAGAGCACTGCCAGAGCCCTGCAAAATGACCTCCAGTAAACCACAAATGTGCATGTGTCTACTCAAACGATCAGAAACAGACTCCATGAGGGTGGTATGAGGGCCGACGTCCACAGGTGGCGGTTGTGCTTACAGCCCAACACCGTGCAGAACGTTTGGCATTTGCCAGAGAACACCAAGATTGGCAAATTTGCCACTGGCGCCTTGTGCTCTTCACAGATGAAAGCAGGTTCTCACTGAGCACATGTGACAAACGTGACAGAGTCTGGAGACGCCAAGGAGAACGTTCTGCTGCCTGCAACATCCTCCAGCATGACCGGTTTGGCAGTGGGTCAGTAATGGTGTGGGTTGGCATTTCTTTGGGGGACCGCACAGCCCTCCATGTGCTCGCCAGAGGTAGCCTAACTGCCATTAGGTACCGAGATGAGATCCTCAGACCCCTTGTGAGACCATATGCTGGTGCGGTTGGCCCTGGGTTCCTCCTAATGCAAGACAATGCTAGACCGGATGTGGCTGAAGTGTGTCAGCAGTTCCTGCAAGACGAAGGCATTGATGCTATGGCCTGGCCCGCCCATTCCCCAGACCTGAATCCAATTGAGCACATCTGGGACCTCATGCCTCGCTCCATTCACCAACCCCACGTTGCACCACAGGCTGTCCAGTAGTTGGCGGATGCTTTAGTCCAGGTCTGGGAGGAGATCCCTCAGGAGACCATCCGCCACCTCATCAGGAGCATGCCCAGGCGTTGTAGGGAGGTCATACAGGCACGTGGAGTCCACACACACTACTGAGCCTCATTTTGACTTGTTTTAAGGACATTACATCAGCCATTGGATCAGCCTGTAGTGTGTTTTTCCACTTTAATTTTGAGTGTGACTCCAAATCCAGACCTCCATGAGTTAATAAATTTGATTTCCATTGATAATTTTTGTGTGATTTTGTTGTCAGCACATTCAACTATGTAAAGAACAAAGTATTTAATAAGAATATTTCATTCATTCAGATCTAGGATGTGTTATTTTAGTGTTCCCTTTATTTTTTTTGAGCAGTATATATATGTATATATATATATATATATATATATATATATATATATATCCATGCCATGATATCCGGCACTCCAATAAACAAGATCATTTTAAATTGCTGTGGTACCCTCCAGGTAAATTCAAAAGAAGTTGCTGAGTATGCAGTGGTTCAACGGCGGCACTCATTCAGGCTTACAGCAGCTTTAGGAAATAGTCTATTTAATCGCCAACATGTTTTGGGGATAAACCCCGTCCTCAGGGCAAGACAAAGTGAACAAACAACAAGAGCAACATTTATAGTACATGGAACAAGACATAAGTGCATCAACTATACTCTCCTGCTGCAACGGCGCAACCACCCACCAGCGTCCACTGCTCGCTTCCGCGTCACATAGCCCTGACATCATGGTGCGCCGTGCAGCAGGGGAGTTACCATGGAGGAGCGCTAGACACGTTCTCGTCTCCAAACCTATAAAGACACATAATAACACATTAAAAAATGAACAAACATATAAGAATAACAGTGCAAGTGTGAAATGCTAAATAGCATAAAAGACATATATCATACTAATGAGACAAGCTAGTGAGACTGGTTGTCCTAAATGCTTTACCAGCCTAACGTGTACTAAAAGAACTTAGGTGATCCATTCATAAGTCACATAGTCACTTGTAGACTAAATGTCACAAAATCACCTCCCATAAAGAATATACTTAGTAGGTCCCACGTATCAAATGGTTATAATCAATTAACCCCGGGTCTAGGTCACATAAAACACTGTAACCCCAGGTTTTCATTTAACCCCCTAGGGGACAGTGTACCCAACGTAAATATCCACCGGGACTCTTTTTGTAAAAGAAGTCTGTCCCTATTGCCCCCACGTAAAGAAAGGGGAACATGGTCAATAAGTATGGCCCTAATCCTCGCAACACCATGTTTAAATGCCAAACAGTGACGCACAAAAGGCTGGTCTCTACCATTCTTTTCATGTGCTTTCTTGATGGCACTTCTATGCAGCGCTTTCCGTCCACGAAATTGTCGTATGGTCTTGCCCACATAGGCAAGACCACATGGAAACGTGAGCAAATATACAACATGTGTGGTGGTACAAGTAAGTCGATGTTAATAAGTAGCTTTCTGCCTGTATGGGGGTGGTACCTGTAATGAGAGTGTTGCAAGTAGCACAACCTAAGCACCTATAGCAACCTGCCTTAGGTCTGAGAAAATGCGTTTGGTTCTGCTTAGTCAAATTTGTCACATCAAGTTTGACAATGTGATCACCTATATTACTACCTTGTGTGTAACAGGATAACAAGCTAGTATCAGATAAACAAGATAATGCTATGTCTGTTTGTACAATAGGCCATAACTGTTTGGCCTTCTTCACTGTACGTACTGTAGTGGTAGAATATTTATTGACCCGTGGTTATTAACAGTCCCCTTCTTATCAATCCTGGGTCTCAAAATCTGTTCCCTAGGTAATTGCATTACTGCCACTTTGGATCGTTCCAATTCTCTAACAGGGTAAGCATATTATTCAAAGCTACTATAGTCTCCTCTGGGTCTGACGTAATGTGCCGTACCTGCAAAAATTGCGAGTACGGGAGGCCTCTACGTAGTAATAAGGAGTGAAAGCTCTGATAAGTCAAAAGAGTGTTTCTGTCGGTAGGTTGAACAAATAAGGATGTACTCAATTCTCTCTCTCTACATGTAATGGTAACATCCAGATAATTAATTTGACATTCATCTATCACATAGGTGAATTGTACTGCATGCTGTGTTTGATTATGTACATCCCACATTTTAACTAGATCTTCCTTTGATCCCTTCCAAAACACCAGTAGATTATCTATATAGCGTTTGTAATACACCACCTGTGCAGATATAATGGGATCCAAATAAAACATAGCCTTTTCTAATTGGTACATGAAGGCGTTGGCATATGATGGGGCCACTGCTGATCTCATCGCACACCCCGCCACCTGCAAGAAAAAACCATTGAACACAAAGTAATTTTTTCTGAGAACTAGATCAAGTAATTGCAAGAAAAAGCCAATCTCTGGGCCCAAATATTTCTCATTGTCTTTAATAAGAGCCCCCACTGCCTCCACACCTGCCTCATGCAGTATGCAGGTGTAGAGGCTGGTGACGTCAGCACTACACAACCATAAGTTCTCAGGCAAAGTGCCCAATTCTTGTATTTGTAACAAAAAGGAACGTTGTGTCCTTCAAATAGGATGGTAAGGCCTATATACAAGGGTTCAAATATGAATACAAGTATACTGAAATGGGATGAAATAAAGACCCTCTGTCCGACACAATCGGACGGCCAGGAGGTCAGTCAAGGTTTTATGCACCTTAGGTACTGTGTAGAATAGTGGTACTTTAGGGAACTCCACCATAAGGGCAGAACATATTTCTGATGTTATAATGCCAAGATCCCTAGATTGCAGCAATAAGCTATCAAGTTCGCTCTTATATTCCCTAGTAGGATCTTTCCTAATGGGTACATAAACATCTCTATCATTCAATTGATGACCACATTCAGCAACATAAGCCCCAATGTCCTGATTCACTATAGATCCCCCCTTATCCGCCTTACGGATGACCATATCTGTCCTTTTATATAGATTACTTAAAGTGGACCTTTCCTGTTTAGCGTGCCGTTGGAGCAGGGGAGTATAGTTGATGCACTTATGTCTTGTTACATGTACTATAAATGTTGCTCTTGTTGTTTGTTCACTTTGTCTGGCCCTGAGGACGGGGTTTATCCCCGAAACATGACAGCGATTAAATGGGCTATTTCCTAAAGCCGTTGTAAGCCTGAATGAGTGCTGTCATTGAACCACTGCATATATATATATATATATATATATATTGTTGTGAGAGGGTTATTGTCTCGCCACAATTGCCCACATATCTTTGGGATCAGCTCCCTGTAGGTGAGAGGAAAACAAGACCTGCATGTTCTGCACCTGCAGTGGAGATTTATAATTATGGGCTTTTTACACAGCAACAACTGGAGAAACAGAGGTCTGGGTTTTCCAGCTCATCCAGAGACAGTAGGAAGTCAGAGGCAGGAGAGGAGTTTAAAACTCCCATTTACCCAGAGTTCTGGGCACTGATGCCTGATAGGGCCCAGCAAGTAGGATGCAGTTTGATAGTGCCCGGGACTGATGATACTGACTGTACCAGGAGGGCATGGCTGACTGATGATTGAGAATGGGAAGTGAAAGGACTTTTTGTATTTGTTAGCTTATTTTCAGTAATGTTCCTGTCTAAGCCTGTGTATATGTTCTACAGTGTTTGATGCCAGTAAAGACACTGTATTTTAACCAGAAGACCTGCCTCATGAGTTCTTATTTCAAGTATCCATTTTATATATATATATATATATATATATATATATATATATACAGTATATATACAGGTGTATATATATATATATATATATATATATATTTTCATCTTTGACGGAAGGTTCCACAGGCAGCGAACGGGGTGTGCCATGGGGTCCTCCGTGGCACCCTCGTTCGCCAATGCCTTCATGTGGGAAACAGAGCGTGAATTATTCCTGGCCAATAAGGCTATTGCTGACAGATTGTTTGTCTATTATCGTTATATAGACGACGTGTTGATTTTCTGGCGTGGTGAGATACAGGAGTTGAGTTCATTGATTGAATCACATAACCAGTCTGATAGTCCAGCCAAACTCACCATGACCAGTAGCCCAGTAGAAATCTGTTTCCTTGACATTTCTATTAAACTACAGGAGGGCAAAATTACCACATGTCTTTATAGAAAGCCCACCGATCGCAACACGATACTGCGATACGATAGTTTTCACCCTACATCTACCATTAGGGGCCTGCCATACTCTCAGTTTTTGAGAGTATGCAGGGCCAACAACAGTGACTCCATTAGGGCAAGTCAGTTGAAGGAGATGGAAAATAGATTTCTAGCAAGAGGTTACCCTCAGGCATTGGTACGATCAGCCCGTCAGAAAGCAGAAGCTACACAGCAAGACATTTCAGTGAGGCCCAAGCACATTAAAGACATGTCCAAAATCATTCCTTGGGTGTGCGATTATGATGTGGCGAGCAGGGAGACGCAACATCAACTTAGACAGCTATGGCCAATAGTGACATCAGACCCCGATCTGAAGATGCTACATGATAAGCGCATCATGCCTAGTTACAAAAAAGGCAAAAGTATCAAGGATATTTTAGTCAAAACCGACATGGCAAAATTTTGAGTAAATCCCACACACTTTTTGACCAGGCGCAATGGCTGTTTTAAATGTACTGGCTGCACAACATGTTCCCATATGTCACCAGGGACCACCATAGCCCACCCCTTTTCAGGGAAACATTACAAAATCAAATGGCCACTCACATGCAGCACGAAGTTTGTAATTTATGCCATTATCTGCCCATGTGGGCCGTATTACATTGGCAAAACGGAATGCCAGTTCAAAATCAGAATGGCCCAGCACAGACTGGCCATCCGAAATACTTTGACATCAGGTAATGGCGATCAACCTGTGGCCAAACATTTTGTGACTTTCAGACATTCTATGGCCACGTTTAAACATCGCATCATCGATCATGTCCCTGATTCGATACGGGGGGGTGATAGGGGCCGCAAGTTATTGCAGCTGGAGTCCATGTGGATTCACAGGCTGAATACTCTGAAACCCGGGGGTCTAAATGATAATTTGGGGCTAATTAACTTCCTGTGATTTCCGTCTGGCTAATATTGTTCCAGCAAGAGCATGTTTAGAAAGGTGATGTCATGCAGTCTGAGCACTATGCGCTCATGCTGTCACCATCTTTTCATAAGCCACAGGGCTCTTATTGTTAAAGTAGTCAGGATGTTGTTGCCATATTTGATACATATCAGTAGGCCAGTTTAACATTTGAGGTGTCATTATGCACATTAGTCTTTGTATCTTTGGATATTTTTAATTGTTGTTTTTAATTGTTTTGCAGCTTGCACTAGCACTTTAACATGATTTGTCACTTTTATATTGACCTCCTAAGGTCATCTTATTTTGTCACTTATGTTAGTGTATGACATTATGTTTATTCACAGCAGACAGCGTTACCACGGTAACGCAGCTGGCTTCCGTGATGTGTCTCCAGATCTCGCGGGACTTGTGGACGTCTGGGCGGAAGTTAGACATGCGGCCGGGAGGAGACGCTCGAACAGTGAGTATGCCTTGAGCGGTTGCCATGGTGACGCGGCTCGCTTCCGCGACGTCACTTCCGGCCCGCTGAGGCGTCAGTGAGCCGGGCGGAAGACCTGAGCGGGCGGGCGGCGAGTAACGCTGCAGCATGTGACTGAATGGGGTCAGGGGGTAAGTGTTTCTAACCTTATTTAAACACTCTTGTTTTGCACCACTGTTATCCTGAAGAAGGGGACCAGGTCCCTGAAACGTTGATGTGACCTTTTGCACCATTTGCACAATTAGATTATAGAAGTGAAAGTTTCTGAGTGCCGCCTCGTTTTTTCCATTTTATATATATATATATATATATATATAAATCCAACAATGAACGGCACTCAGAGACAGCATATGTGAAAAAAATTGTATTCCATACAGTCAACGTTTCGGGGATCAAGTCCCCGTCGTCAGGACAAATGTACAGCAGAATCAACAAGAATAGCCAACACTTACCCTCCAGTCAATGGCTCCGATTCTTCCATTAAATTTACTTATACCTGCAGTCTGACAGACATCCATTTTCTTGATGTTATGATTCATCTCGAAAATGGTCGCTTGTCCACTGAGGTTTTTCATAAACCCACTGATCGTAAAACCCTTTTACTAGCTTCCAGCCACCACCCGGGGCCCCTCAAGAAAGGGCTCCCTCGCTCGCAGATGATGCGAATAGCCCGTATAGCGTCAGATCCTTTGAAAGTTCTTGGAGAACTTGATGCTCTGGTACAGAATTTTGCTTCTCGTGGGTATGACCTTGATATGCTTAAGACACAGAAAGATGAAGTATTAGGTATGTCTCGGCAATCCCTTCTGGAACCGACGAGTAGACACCTTAAAAATAGGATTCCTTTTCCTAGTGATTATAGATCCTCTAGCGGGGGGATTAGCAGAGCCACGAAGGCCCTGTGGCCAATTGTGTCATCTGACCCTGAGCTTAAAGTGTTCCATCACACTACCCCCCTGATGTCGTTCCGGCGTGGTCGTAACATCAAAGACAGAATTGTTAGAACTGACATTACTGGTATGGGTATTGCGAGACTCCCCAATGTCTATTACAAACCTGATGGATGCTACCGTTGCAGTGGTTGTGCGACTTGTAAGCTGATGTTGAATTGTAAATCTTTCAAACATCCCCACTGCAATAAAACATATGATATTAGGTTTGTGCTAACCTGTTCATCTGTTTTTGTTGTATACATTATTGTCTGCCCCTGTGGGTTAATGTATGTAGGTCAAACTACCCGAAAGTTCTCTGAAAGGATAGCGGCTCACAGATCAGCTATCAAACTTACTCTTGAGGGTAAAACAATTGATCAACCGGTAGCCAAACATTTTAAAAGTGCTGGTCATTCGTTAGAGTCCCTTCGGTATTTTATTATCGATCACGTGCCCCTCAACCTGAGGGGCGGTGATCGTGCAAAGTCCCTTTTAGTCAAAGAAACTAGATGGATCGTGAGATTGGGTACCTGTGCCCCGGGTGGGTTAAATGAAAAAATCAACTGGAATATGCTTGTGTAATTTATTCCCTTTATGTGGATACGGGGGATGTGGTTCATCGTGATGTATTTGATGGTTTCTATCATTTTTCTTTGTACTTGTGTTGTTTTTCTCTATCTTTGTTTTATACGATTATGTATTGAGTTTTATATCTCTGTTGTTCTCCTGTGTTTTCAGCCCCTCCTTCCCCGTGGGTCCGGCCGGCGTCCTCTCCTGCTGATGGAACGCAGCCGGGGACGAGGTGAGCCACAAGCTGCGGTTCCCATGGAGACGGCTGTTGCCGGAAGCGGATGTCAGATGACGCACGCGGAAGCGGGGTTTGAGCTGCGGGCGTGCACGGGATGGACGGCACCGGTAGGATCACTTGGGTATTTAGGAGGGTAAGTGTTGGCTATTCTTGTTGATTCTGCTGTACATTTGTCCCGACGACGGGGACTTGATCCCCGAAACGTTGACTGTATGGAATACAATTTTTTTCACATATGATGTCTCTGAGTGCCGTTCATTGTTGGATTTCTATGGATGATTGGTCCTGGCACCTGAGCACCAGTGATTTCGTTGTTGGAGTGCCGGCTACTGCTGGATGTGTATATATATTAGAGATGAGCGGGTTCGGTTTCTTTGAATCCGAACCCGCACGAACTTCACTTTTTTTTCCACGGGTCCGAGCGACTCGGATCTTCCCGCCTTGCTCGGTTAACCCGAGCGCGCCCGAACGTCATCATGACGCTGTCGGATTCTCGCGAGGCTCGGATTCTATCGCGAGACTCGGATTCTATATAAGGAGCCGCGCGTCGCCGCCATTTTCACTCGTGCATTGAGATTGATAGGGAGAGGACGTGTCTGGCGTCCTCTCCATTAGAATAGAGATAGATAGATTAGATAGAGAGAGATTGTGCAGAGTCGCAGACAGAGTTAGTTTACCACAGTCAGTGACCAGTGCAGTTGCTAGTTAACTTTTATTTAATATAATATATCCGTTCACTTCTCTCTGCTATATCCGTTCTCTGCCTGAAAAAAAAAACGATACACAGCACAGTCAGTCACACAGTGTGACTCAGTCTGTGTGCACTCAGCTCAGCCCAGTGTGCTGCACAGTCATCAATGTATAAATTAAAAGCTTATAATTAATTGTGGGGGAGACTGGGGAGCACTGCAGGTTGTTAGCAGGAGCCAGGAGTACAATTATATTAATTAACAGTGCACACTTTTGCTGCAGGAGTGGTGACCAGTGCCTGACCACCAGTATAGTATTGTTGTATACTACTAATATCTCTCTAAATATCAACCAGTCTATATTAGCAGCAGACACAGTACAGTGCGGTAGTTCACGGCTGTGGCTACCTCTGTGTCGGCACACGGCAGGCAGTCCGTCCGACCAGAATTGTATTATTTATTATTATATACCTACCACCTAACCGTGGTTTTTTTTTCATTCTTTATACCGTCATAGTGTCATCCTAATTGTTACGAGTATACTACTATCTCTTTATCAACCAGTGTACAGTGCGGTAGTTCACGGCTGTGGCTACCTCTGTGTCGGCACACGGCAGGCAGTCCGTCCGACCAGAATTGTATTATTTATTATTATATACCTACCACCTAACCGTGGTTTTTTTTTCATTCTTTATACCGTCATAGTGTCATCCTAATTGTTACGAGTATACTACTATCTCTTTATCAACCAGTGTACAGTGCGGTAGTTCACGGCTGTGGCTACCTCTGTGTCGGCACACGGCAGGCAGTCCGTCCGACCAGAATTGTATTATTTATTATTATATACCTACCACCTAACCGTGGTTTTTTTTTCATTCTTTATACCGTCATAGTGTCATCCTAATTGTTACGAGTATACTACTATCTCTTTATCAACCAGTGTACAGTGCGGTAGTTCACGGCTGTGGCTACCTCTGTGTCGGCACACGGCAGGCAGTCCGTCCGACCAGAATTGTATTATTTATTATTATATACCTACCACCTAACCGTGGTTTTTTTTTCATTCTTTATACCGTCATAGTGTCATCCTAATTGTTACGAGTATACTACTATCTCTTTATCAACCAGTGTACAGTGCGGTAGTTCACGGCTGTGGCTACCTCTGTGTCGGCACACGG
Organism: Pseudophryne corroboree; assembly: GCF_028390025.1. NCBI lineage: Eukaryota > Metazoa > Chordata > Amphibia > Anura > Myobatrachidae > Pseudophryne > Pseudophryne corroboree. Next base: position 518,054,287 of record NC_086444.1, on the reverse strand, counting down.
CAGGCAGTCCGTCCGACCAGAATTGTATTATTTATTATTATATACCTACCACCTAACCGTGGTTTTTTTTTCATTCTTTATACCGTCATAGTGTCATCCTAATTGTTACGAGTATACTACTATCTCTTTATCAACCAGTGTACAGTGCGGTAGTTCACGGCTGTGGCTACCTCTGTGTCGGCAGTCGGCAGGCAGTCCGTCCATCCATAATTGTATTATTATTATAATATATACCACCTAACCGTGGGTTTTTTTTCATTCTTTATACCGTCATAGTGTCATACTAGTTGTTACGAGTATACTACTATCTCTTTATCAACCAGTGTACAGTGCGGTAGTTCACGGCTGTGGCTACCTCTGTGTCGGCAGTCGGCAGGCAGTCCGTCCATCCATAATTGTATTATTATTATAATATATACCACCTAACTGTGGTTTTTTTTGCATTCTTTATACCGTCGTCATAGTGTCATACTAGTTGTTACGAGTATACTACTATCTCTTTATCAACCAGTGTACAGTGCGGTAGTTCACGGCTGTGGCTACCTCTGTGTCGGCAGTCGGCAGGCAGTCCGTCCATCCATAATTGTATTATTATTATAATATATACCACCTAACCGTGTTTTTTTTTTCATTCTTTATACCGTCGTCATAGTGTCATACTAGTTGTTACGAGTATACTACTATCTCTTTATCAACCAGTGTACAGTGCGGTAGTTCACGGCTGTGGCTACCTCTGTGTCGGCAGTCGGCAGGCAGTCCGTCCGTCCATCCATAATTGTATTATTATTATAATATATACCACCTAACCGTGGTTTTTTTTTCATTCTTTATACCGTCGTCATAGTGTCATACTAGTTGTTACGAGTATACTACTATCTCTTTATCAACCAGTGTACAGTGCGGTAGTTCACGGCTGTGGCTACCTCTGTGTCGGCAGTCGGCAGGCAGTCCGTCCATCCATAATTGTATTATTATTATAATATATACCACCTAACCGTGGTTTTTTTATACCACCTAACCGTGGCAGTCCGTCCATAATTGTATACTAGTATCCAATCCATCCATCTCCATTGTTTACCTGAGGTGCCTTTTAGTTCTGCCTATAAAATATGGAGAACAAAAAAGTTGAGGTTCCAAAATTAGGGAAAGATCAAGATCCACTTCCACCTCGTGCTGAAGCTGCTGCCACTAGTCATGGCCGAGACGATGAAATGCCAGCAACGTCGTCTGCCAAGGCCGATGCCCAATGTCATAGTACAGAGCATGTCAAATCCAAAACACCAAATATCAGAAAAAAAAGGACTCCAAAACCTAAAATAAAATTGTCGGAGGAGAAGCGTAAACTTGCCAATATGCCATTTACCACACGGAGTGGCAAGGAACGGCTGAGGCCCTGGCCTATGTTCATGGCTAGTGGTTCAGCTTCACATGAGGATGGAAGCACTCAGCCTCTCGCTAGAAAACTGAAAAGACTCAAGCTGGCAAAAGCACCGCAAAGAACTGTGCGTTCTTTGAAATCCCAAATCCACAAGGAGAGTCCAATTGTGTCGTTTGCGATGCCTGACCTTCCCAACACTGGACGTGAAGAGCATGCGCCTTCCACTATTTGCATGCCCCCTGCAAGTGCTGGAAGGAGCACCCGCAGTCCAGTTCCTGATAGTCAGATTGAAGATGTCAGTGTTGAAGTACACCAGGATGAGGAGGATATGGGTGTTGCTGGCGCTGGGGAGGAAATTGACCAGGAGGATTCTGATGGTGAGGTGGTTTGTTTAAGTCAGGCACCCGGGGAGACACCTGTTGTCCGTGGGAGGAATATGGCCGTTGACATGCCAGGTGAAAATACCAAAAAAATCAGCTCTTCGGTGTGGAGGTATTTCACCAGAAATGCGGACAACAGGTGTCAAGCCGTGTGTTCCCTTTGTCAAGCTGTAATAAGTAGGGGTAAGGACGTTAACCACCTCGGAACATCCTCCCTTATACGTCACCTGCAGCGCATTCATAATAAGTCAGTGACAAGTTCAAAAACTTTGGGTGACAGCGGAAGCAGTCCACTGACCAGTAAATCCCTTCCTCTTGTAACCAAGCTCACGCAAACCACCCCACCAACTCCCTCAGTGTCAATTTCCTCCTTCCCCAGGAATGCCAATAGTCCTGCAGGCCATGTCACTGGCAAGTCTGACGAGTCCTCTCCTGCCTGGGATTCCTCCGATGCATCCTTGCGTGTAACGCCTACTGCTGCTGGCGCTGCTGTTGTTGCCGCTGGGAGTCGATGGTCATCCCAGAGGGGAAGTCGTAAGCCCACTTGTACTACTTCCAGTAAGCAATTGACTGTTCAACAGTCCTTTGCGAGGAAGATGAAATATCACAGCAGTCATCCTACTGCAAAGCGGATAACTGAGTCCTTGACAACTATGTTGGTGTTAGACGTGCGTCCGCTATCCGCCGTTAGTTCACAGGGAACTAGACAATTTATTGAGGCAGTGTGCCCCCGTTACCAAATACCATCTAGGTTCCACTTCTCTAGGCAGGCGATACCGAGAATGTACACGGACGTCAGAAAAAGACTCACCAGTCTCCTAAAAAATGCAGTTGTACCCAATGTCCACTTAACCACGGACATGTGGACAAGTGGAGCAGGGCAGGGTCAGGACTATATGACTGTGACAGCCCACTGGGTAGATGTATGGACTCCCGCCGCAAGAACAGCAGCGGCGGCACCAGTAGCAGCATCTCGCAAACGCCAACTCTTTCCTAGGCAGGCTACGCTTTGTATCACCGCTTTCCAGAATACGCACACAGCTGAAAACCTCTTACGGCAACTGAGGAAGATCATCGCGGAATGGCTTACCCCAATTGGACTCTCCTGTGGATTTGTGGCATCGGACAACGCCAGCAATATTGTGTGTGCATTAAATATGGGCAAATTCCAGCACGTCCCATGTTTTGCACATACCTTGAATTTGGTGGTGCAGAATTTTTTAAAAAACGACAGGGGCGTGCAAGAGATGCTGTCGGTGGCCAGAAAAATTGCGGGACACTTTCGGCGTACAGGCACCACGTACAGAAGACTGGAGCACCACCAAAAACTACTGAACCTGCCCTGCCATCATCTGAAGCAAGAAGTGGTAACGAGGTGGAATTCAACCCTCTATATGCTTCAGAGGTTGGAGGAGCAGCAAAAGGCCATTCAAGCCTATACAATTGAGCACGATATAGGAGATGGAATGCACCTGTCTCAAGTGCAGTGGAGAATGATTTCAACGTTGTGCAAGGTTCTGATGCCCTTTGAACTTGCCACACGTGAAGTCAGTTCAGACACTGCCAGCCTGAGTCAGGTCATTCCCCTCATCAGGCTTTTGCAGAAGAAGCTGGAGGCATTGAAGAAGGAGCTAACACGGAGCGATTCCGCTAGGCATGTGGGACTTGTGGATGCAGCCCTTAATTCGCTTAACAAGGATTCACGGGTGGTCAATCTGTTGAAATCAGAGCACTACATTTTGGCCACCGTGCTCGATCCTAGATTTAAAGCCTACCTTGGATCTCTCTTTCCGGCAGACACAGGTCTGCTGGGGTTGAAAGACCTGCTGGTGACAAAATTGTCAAGTCAAGCGGAACGCGACCTGTCAACATCTCCTCCTTCACATTCTCCCGCAACTGGGGGTGCGAGGAAAAGGCTCAGAATTCCGAGCCCACCCGCTGGCGGTGATGCAGGGCAGTCTGGAGCGACTGCTGATGCTGACATCTGGTCCGGACTGAAGGACCTGACAACGATTACGGACATGTCGTCTACTGTCACTGCATATGATTCTCTCAACATTGATAGAATGGTGGAGGATTATATGAGTGACCGCATCCAAGTAGGCACGTCACACAGTCCGTACTTATACTGGCAGGAAAAAGAGGCAATTTGGAGGCCCTTGCACAAACTGGCTTTATTCTACCTAAGTTGCCCTCCCACAAGTGTGTACTCCGAAAGAGTGTTTAGTGCCGCCGCTCACCTTGTCAGCAATCGGCGTACGAGGTTACATCCAGAAAATGTGGAGAAGATGATGTTCATTAAAATGAATTATAATCAATTCCTCCGCGGAGACATTGACCAGCAGCAATTGCCTCCACAAAGTACACAGGGAGCTGAGATGGTGGATTCCAGTGGGGACGAATTGATAATCTGTGAGGAGGGGGATGTACACGGTGATATATCGGAGGGTGAAGATGAGGTGGACATCTTGCCTCTGTAGAGCCAGTTTGTGCAAGGAGAGATTAATTGCTTCTTTTTTGGGGGGGGTCCAAACCAACCCGTCATATCAGTCACAGTCGTGTGGCAGACCCTGTCACTGAAATGATGGGTTGGTTAAAGTGTGCATGTCCTGTTTTGTTTATACAACATAAGGGTGGGTGGGAGGGCCCAAGGATAATTCCATCTTGCACCTCTTTTTTCTTTTCTTTTTCTTTGCATCATGTGCTGATTGGGGAGGGTTTTTTGGAAGGGACATCCTGCGTGACACTGCAGTGCCACTCCTAGATGGGCCCGGTGTTTGTGTCGGCCACTAGGGTCGCTAATCTTACTCACACAGCTACCTCATTGCGCCTCTTTTTTTCTTTGCGTCATGTGCTGTTTGGGGAGGGTTTTTTGGAAGGGACATCCTGCGTGACACTGCAGTGCCACTCCTAGATGTGCCCGGTGTTTGTGTCGGCCACTAGGGTCGCTAATCTTACTCACACAGTCAGCTACCTCATTGCGCCTCTTTTTTTCTTTGCGTCATGTGCTGTTTGGGGAGGGTTTTTTGGAAGGGCCATCCTGCGTGACACTGCAGTGCCACTCCTAGATGGGCCCGGTGTTTGTGTCGGCCACTAGGGTCGCTTATCTTACTCACACAGCGACCTCGGTGCAAATTTTAGGACTAAAAATAATATTGTGAGGTGTGATGTGTTCAGAATAGGCTGAAAATGAGTGTAAATTATGTTTTTTGAGGTTAATAATACTTTGGGATCAAAATTACCCCCAAATTCTATGATTTAAGCTGTTTTTTAGGGTTTTTTTAAAAAAACACCCGAATCCAAAACACACCCGAATCCGACAAAAAAAATTCGGTGAGGTTTTGCCAAAACGCGGTCGAACCCAAAACACGGCCGCGGAACCGAACCCAAAACCAAAACACAAAACCCGAAAAATTTCCGGCGCTCATCTCTAATATATATATATATATATATATATATGACAAGAATTACTCTCCCACTGCGCTATTTCAAATAAAACACTAAAATTAATTAATTATATGGCTGCCTGTATCCTCTAAGTTCCCTGTTAGGAGGAACTAAATGTGTGAAAATATGAAACGAAATAGAGGAGATGGCGCCAAGGGAGTTATATCAACGCCCTACCTAAAAACAGACCCTTACAGTACTCTCCGGATAAATTACGTCAGATAAATACTAACATAAAAATGTATTAAAACAACATATAAACCCGACACAAATGTTCATAAGTATACAGAGTTGATACATTTACATTTGTCGCACAATTTGAACAATCAGTTTGTAGTGATGAGGAAAAAGCGTAGATATATCACTACGATTTCCTCCTTCTCCTTATTGTAGATTCGGAGGTAACATCAGATAATAGATAAATAACCCAACGCGTTTCGTCTTGTTCCAAGACTTCATCAGGGGTAAAATCTCTTCATTTCAGAACATATTGTCAGCACATAAAAGGTCATTCAAAGATGTATGAACAACGTTTCAATATTTCAATGGGACTTGATTGATACAGCGAGGACCATACCTCATATATCATCAGCTTGAGTCTGACATTCAGATATTCGAATATGGGGAAGATTCATATGTGTATAGAATCTAACAGTGCTGACAGCCAAGTCTCTGTCAGCACTGCACTACTGGAGGGTCTACCACGTGTTCTAAATTGGTTAGACATTATACCCATTTGAATTGCCTTCACTCCTGAGTCTCTGAGTGTCAGGTTCAAGCTGCTAACCGACGAGGTTCCTTATGCTTGTGAACCAGTTAGATTCTATACACATATGAATCTTCCCCATATTCGAATATCTGAATGTCAGACTCAAGCTGATGATATATGAGGTATGGTCCTCGCTGTATCAATCAAGTCCCATTGAAATATTGAAACGTTGTTCATACATCTTTGAATGACCTTTTATGTGCTGACAATATGTTCTGAAATGAAGAGATTTTACCCCTGATGAAGTCTTGGAACAAGACGAAACGCGTTGGGTTATTTATCTATTTATTATCTGATGTTACCTCCGAATCTACAATAAGGAGAAGGAGGAAATCGTAGTGATATATCTACGCTTTTTCCTCATCACTACAAACTGATTGTTCAAATTGTGCGACAAATGTAAATGTATCAACTCTGTATACTTATGAACATTTGTGTCGGGTTTATATGTTGTTTTAATAAATTTTTATGTTAGTATTTATCTGACGTAATTTATCCGGAGAGTACTGTAAGGGTCTGTTTTTAGGTAGGGCGTTGATATAACTCCCTTGGCGCCATCTCCTCTATTTCGTTTCATATATATATATATATATAGTATTACAGCCATCGAACAAGTCAAAAATTCTGTGCATACTGTAGATATTACTGCAGGTAGCATGAGTGTTGGTGATGCTGAAGCATTTATAGCACAAACAGAGCTGGATCCAAAGATATAAAGCACCATATACGCATTACCAGAATACTATAGTAATACACTTTATATTGAGAATAACATCCAGTAAATGGCACCTTTGAATAAATTCATAGTAGAAAAATAATATGATATTGCCATGGATTCAGTATGGGATCCCAATGGTCGGGATCCCGGCGGTCATAAGACCGACGCCGTAATCCCGACAGCGAGCACAGCATGTCCCCTCATGGGCTTTGCTCACCACACTAAATTACTCCTCCACAGGGGGTGGCATGGATCGCCCCCCAAGTGGAGATTCCGGGCCCCGGTTGGGATTCTGAGCACCGATATTCCCTTGTCTGTCGGGATTCCGGCGTCGGTTTCCTGACTGCAGGGATCCCGACAGCCGGGAAACTAACTGCTTCCCATTGCAACATATCTAATTATTCAGTTCATATATTATCTCCCTGCTCCATTAGGTGTAGAAATAAAATAAATAAATGTTATAAACAAATACTCAACAATAGTTAATACAAATATGAGGATTCGGGAATACCCATGATAAATCTAAAAGAACAGGAGTATGAATACATAATACACTACAGCTAAATGCAATTGGAAAAAAGTAAAGACAGTTTAACCTCTTAAATGCTAAGGATGAGAAGGACTTGTACTCAGCACTTTAGGGGTTAAAGGAGGTGGGTGGTTGGATTGATATTAAATAATTTTAAGTAATAGTGGCTTTCACAAAGAGGGAGCATGGCTTGATGACATCCTCATAATTGGAGTCAAAAGGATATTATTAAACCCTACCTCCTCCTTCTGCATTGCACTACTGCATGATTAGCGTATAACAGAGGCACCTAGAGTTGATAAAGAGGTGGGTCTTTAGAGCCCGTTTGATGTTTTGTAGAGAGGTGGAGAGTCTGATGGGGAGAGGAAGAGAGCTTCATAGATAGGAAGCAGCACATGCAAAATCTTGGAAGTAGAACTGGGAGGAAGTAATCAGATGGCAGGAGAGGCAGCATGAATTTGTGGATCAAAGAGGACAGGGTGAGTGTAAAGGGAGATAAGGTCAGACAGGTAAATGGGAGAGGAATGAGCGAGTGCTTTATAAGTGAGTATGAGAAGCTTGAATTGGATTCTGAAGAGGAGCCAGTGTAGGGTTTGTAAGAGAGGGGAGGCAGACATAGTACATTTGAACAGGAAGATAAGCACCTTTGAGACTAGATTGAAGTCAAGATAGTTGGTTATCAGGGAAGCCAGATAGAAGGAGATTACAGTAATCTAATCTGGGGATGATCAGTTAGTGGAGGAGGGTCATAGTAGCATCCTGATTCTGGAATTATTTTTGAGGTAAACAGCAGAAATGTGAGAGTTACTGACTGTATGGTTTGAAGGAGAATGATGAGTCAAGGATTACTCCAAGACAGAGCACTTGGGGGCTAAAGGAGATAGTTGTTCCATCAATAGATAATGCAGTTGAGGAGGTGAGATTATGTGGGAGGGTGGGAAGATGATTAGCTCAATTTAGACATGTTAAATTTAAGAAAGCGCTGGGACATCCAAGGAGAGATAGCAGAGAGACAGTTGGAAATACAGGTGAGGAGAGAGAGCGTGCGGTCAGGGGAGGAGAGTTAAATTTGAGTATAATCAACATAGAGATTACATTGGAAGCCAAAAGAACTAATGATCTTAACAAAATAGTACGGTATAGATAGAAAAAAGAGAGTTCCAAGAACAGAACCGTTTGGGACACCTACTGTTAGTGAAAGTGGAGTAAAGGATTGCAGCAGGAGAGGGTGGTCCACAGTGTCAAAAGCAGCAGGAGATCAAAAATAATAAGCAGAGAGTCGTATCCCTTGGATTTGGCAGAAAGGAGGTCATTGCAGACTTTCGTGAGGGCTGTTTCAGTAGAGTGGAGAGAATGGAAGCCAGACTGAAATGGGTCAAGTTGGGAGTGGGAGGAAAGAAAGGCAGTAAGGCGGTCGTAGACAATCCACTCAAGGAGTTTGGTGGTAAAATGGAGGAGAGATGTGGGCCACAAGTTGGAGAGAGTGTTAGGATCAAGGGTAGTTTTAGTTTTTCGAATAGGGGAGAAAAGGGAATGCTTGAAGGCAGAGGGGACAGTGTCTGATGAGAGGGATAGATTGAGGAGGTGGGCAAGATGGGAACTGCCAGAAGGAGAGAGGTAGCAGAGGAGATGGGAGGGGATAAGGTCAAGTGAGGTGATGGAGGGAGGGATGGATAAGGGCCATGACTCCCTCTTTTGATGCTTAAGAAAAAGAAGTCAGCGTTGGTAAGAAGTAAGAAGAAGTAAGTTGGTAAGAAGTATACTAATACAAACTGCGCTTCAACCCCTATATTTAATGGGTGAGGATATGTTGTTGTGCTATATCCCTGTTGACGTTGTGTATTAGTAGTGTAGTCCTCAAAATGAAAATTACAAAGGGTGTATTGGGATATGGTATGCGTCAGTTGTGTGTTGAAATGTATGGAGGTGAAACACAACTTATCTTAATGTGGTATATTGATCGGCAGTTTACAGTAATACATTAAAATTAGTACAAACAATGAAAACTAAGACACAAAAATGCAATAATGCAAATCAATATGGTCTAAAAAACAACTGTAGCAGGTGGATCATGTGTTGGTAATAAGCGGTAATAGTTGATGTTGCCTGATATAGAAATATAATATGAGATGGAGCAGTCTTAATTGTGGTAGAAGGTGGCGTCCTGCTAGTCTACAAAAGTTTTTATGTCCGTGCACTGCTGGACTCTAGTCTACTCCACCGGGGGAGTGTGTCCACGGCTTCTCTTGGTTCCGCAGCTTCCGAGTACGGCAGATCACGTAACTGCAGTGTAAGCTTTCTGGGATTCTGTGTATAGACTGGTGTAGCAATGTCTGGGATTCGTGTGTGTGTGTGTGTGTGTGTGTGCTTCAAAGCATTTCAGCCCCTAGGGTCTTTCTCTGGGAGATTGCTGTAGCTAGTGGTCAGTCAGGAAGGGGTAAAGATGCTATCTTGGGGTCTGCCTCTCCCTTGATAGGTACTCAGGGCCGTTTCTTGGGGCAGGCGAGCAGTGCAACCGCACAGGGCGCCCGCCGCGGCACTAACTGTGGCTCCCTGCTTCCCCTCCTATTTCTCCCCGAGTAACCCGCTCGGGGGGCGGAGTTTCACGGAATGACGCGGTTGCGTCGTTACGTCACGACGCAACCCCGTCACTCCGTGAAACTCCCCCCCCCCCCCCCGAGCGGAGTATAGAGGGGGATCCAAGTTAGGAAGAGGGAAAGGCCGGCGCGAGGAGCGACTGGTGAGGCGGGCCGAAGAGCGGTAATCGCCTCTGTAAGTATTCTCTCTCTCTCTCTCTCAATGTGTAAAATGGGGACACCTGCCGTAATGTGTGAAATGGGGACTTTTGCCTGCCGTAGTGTGGGGATTTAATGTATCATGGGCATTGCGGTGTGTGGCATAATATGGTGCAGAGGGCATTACTGTGTGGGGCTTAATATGGTAGAATTTTTTTTTCCTGTGGTGGTCGTGATCTGTTGGAGCAGGGTCAAAAACTGGATTGTGAGGTAGTCTTTTCAGACGAGGCCATGCCCATTTAAATGTGGCCACACCCATTTAGATGAGGCCATGCCCCCTTGCCAGTTGCGCGCGCATTTTTTTTTTAAATCTAGGTGTGTGTGTGTGGGGGGGCCACATTTTTTTATGTCATGGGGGGCGCATTTTTAAATCTCGCACTGGGAGCCAAATTGGCTAGAAACAGCCCTGTAGGTACTGATATCATCCATTATTATTTGTTCATAGTGGTGTCAGCCAGCTTCTTGTGCATTTGATAGGAGGTAGCAAAATATTATTGTTACTAGTAGTTGATACACTATGCACAATAATAGATATATTTTATGGTGGATAATAGATACTATTTCTGGTGCTTATGATAGGAGGTAGCTGACATTTATAGTTGACACAGTATGCACAATACTAGGTAGTGTTGTGATTCTGCGATTGTTTCCAGGTATGTACGGATCTTATTATTCAGTTCTTACCAGATTCAGAATGAACAAACACATTAATACATAGCTCAAGGTGATTGGTGTCTAATCATGTTCACTTTTTTAGAGTTGGTGAGAAGGATGGGCAGGGGTGGTCAGGGAAAGGAGGTGGCAGGTTGATGAGGGTGGGTGCAAAGTCAAGGGCAGAGAGTGAGGAGGGGAGATGAGGTGGGGGTGGGCGGAGGAGGGAGTTGACAATGACAAAGAGATGCTGGGTGTTTGAAGACTGGGAGGAGATGAGGTTCTTTAAATACAATTGTTTAGAGAGGGAAAGGGCAACCCTGCAGGATGAGAACATAAATTTGAAAGGGAAGAAGTCCGCCTTAGAGGGTGATTTCCTCCACTGTCACTCGGCGATACATGAACATTTTTGCAGATATCTGGTGAATTTGGAATGCCAGTGTTGGGGTGGTTATCTGTGAAGGTGAATAGCGGACACTGGAGCAAGAGAGTCAACAGCAAAAGTAAGGGAAGCATTATATAGGGAAGTGGGTTGGGAAGAGCAGGACAGAGAGAATAGGAGAGAGAAGGGAGTTGAACAGGAAGGGTAGGGAAACAGTGTCTATAGCCTCAAAGTTACATTTGGGTGGAGAAGCAGAGAGGGAAAGTTAAAAGAGAGCAGGTGCTGGTCAGAGTGGGAGAATGGGGAGGTGGGGTAATCAAATATCATAATGGTAAGTGGAGACCAGATCAAGTGAGTGCCCACATATATGGGAGGGTGAGGAGGTCCACTGGGAGAGACCAAGTGAGGATTGAGGTTAAGGAGTTTAGGGGCAAAAGATTTTGTGGGGATATTGATTGGGATGTTGAAGCCATCTAAGATAATGGAGGGAATGTCTGAAGAAAGGACATCAGGAAGCACAGTTGTTGAAGAATTTGTAGGGAGTGCCAGGGGGACAGTAAATGGAGATAGTGAACTGCTGGTCTTTTATGCCAGTACCACATTCCTCTAGTCTTAGGGATTCTTTAAAAAAAAAAGACAAATGCACTGTTCTACTAGTGCCTCTTACACATTAATCCCCATAGTAGTACCCCTTATACACATTATGCCACACTGTACTGCTTCTTACACATTATGCCACAGAGTTGTAGTGCCCCTTACACATTATGCCCATACAGTAATAGTGCTCTTTACACATTATGCAACACAGTAGTAGTACCCCTTACACATTCTGCCCGCACAGTAGTAGTGTCCCATACACATTATACCCATAGTAGTAGCATTATGCCCACAGTATTAGTGCCCTTTACACTTAATGTCCAAAGTAGTAGTGTCACTTACACGTTATGCCCAAACAGTAGTAGCCCCCTGTACATATAACTCTATATAGCTGCCCCCTGTACATATTACACTATATAGCTGCCGCCCTTATTCTTGGTACGGTAAGAGTTTTTCTCATTATTATAATTATTATAATGCCCCCCTAAGCACTCACCTGACAGCTGTCCCTTATTCCCCCAAGCAATCACCCAACTGCTGTCATTGTCCCCATCCCCCCTAAGCATCAACAAAGCCGCTGGGGAGGAGACATTTCCCCATTCATTCCCATGTGAAGGTACAAGAGAAATGTCCATTGGTTGGTCGTAGTAGGGCATACACTGCCCTATACGGCTGACCGGACATCAGAGGGACATGCTAGATGATTCAGTATGCCTGATCGATATTTTCAGATCATTCGGCAACATACATAATACACTTATCATGCCAATTCACTGATATCGGGTTGATCGGCCAGATATTCACAGCATGTGTGCCCAGCAATAGCAATGAGGTATTATACTATTTTCCACCTTTTACAAGTTGTTTGCCCCTTTCTATTTCCTTTATAAGAGTGCACCACAAAAGAGTTTTTTTTGTTTGTGTCCTCACATTTACTACTGCTGACTCTCTTGTCCACCACCCACATATGTGATACACAGAAGGAACTTTTCCCACTATTTTTTTAAAATTGTTGGTTTCAACTCATTGATCTCTAGAAATATTTTTTGTTGGTGTAGAATCACCCCTTACTCCCAATGAGGTAATAAGTAAATATACAGATAGTAACCAAAGCTCTATAATTTTAGTATGAGATAAATTATTCCCCACAGTACACACCTGCCCTCTGCTTTGCCATACAATATCTCAGCATTATTTATTCCATTTCATTTCAGAGGGCCAATCATAAAAATGTGTATAATATTAAAATATTAAACTATAATAAACTAGCTGAAGTACCCGGCGTTGCCTGGGTTTAAATTTTCCAGTTATTAAGTTATCAATGAGTTGGATGTAACTGTCAACATTTTAAAAATAATCAGTAGCTTAGTTGCTCTTCCAACACACCCATGAGGTGGCTGCCCAGTGTTATTTTTGTTTTTGGGGTGTTACCAGTAGTCCTGATCCCTTTTCTTTCTGTTCAGTTTCAGAATCACTTTTCCATAGTGAGATGGGTTTATAGTTTTCCTATATGTTGCTATTCCAAGGCTTTTGGTACACAACATTTTTTGTCTTCTCACCTCCATTTCTGTCAATTATTTTAGTTATTTGATTTATGGTTATTTCAGTCAGTTATTTCAGGTAATTGAATTATAGTTATTTCTGTAAATTATTACAGTTCATTACATTTTCATCCAAATCCATCCAGTGAAAACGCCCAGAACAGGCTCCCTGTGTCAAAGTTCTGCCCAGCGTACACCAACAGGGGGTCCAACTGGGATCTCAACCCCCTATGTCTTCTGGGTTCCAATGTTACCACTCTGTGAAGTTTTCCTAATTCATCCAGTGGATGGCTCACTGTGTCAACATTCTGCCCAGCGTCTGGTACCACAACCCCCTAGTATGTCTTCTGGCATCCAGTATTACCACTCTGTGAAGTTTTCAATCAAATCCATCCAGTGGCGGGCCCATAACAAGCTACCCGGGTCAAAGTTCTGCCCAGCATACACCAATGGGAGGACTGACTGGGACCCCAACCCCATAGTATGTCTTCTGGGATCCAATGTTACCACTTTGTGAAGTTTTTACAAATCCATCCAGTGACATGCCCAGAACAGGCTCCCTGGGTCAAAGTGCTGGCCAGCGTACACCGACGGGTGGTTCAACTGGAGCCCCATAACCCCCTAATATGTCTTCTGGGATCCATTGTCACCACTCAGTTAGGTTTTTTTTCCAAATCCATCCAGTGGAAGGCCCAGAACAGGTTCTCTGACAGACAAACAAACAAACAAACAAAAAACAAACAAACAAACAAACAGACCAATTAATTTTATATATAAGATATATGGCCCTGGCCCTGAAAGTGGTGGATTTTTTTTAGTTTAAACCCTTCCAGTATTTTAAGTTTGATAATGAAGGGTATGTGTACCTAGGGCCTAATTCAGACCTGACCGCTAAGCAAGCGATTTTTGCACTACAGGAGGAGTGTATTTTAACTAGTGATGAGCGCCTGAAATTTTTCGGGTTTTGGTTTTGGGTTCGGTTCCGCGGCCGTGTTTTGGGTTCGACCGCGTTTTGGCAAAACCTCACCGAATTTTTTTTGTCGGATTCGGGTGTGTTTTGGATTCGGGTGTTTTTTTCAAAAAACCCTAAAAAACAGCTTAAATCATAGAATTTGGGGGTCATTTTGATCCCAAAGTATTATTAACCTCAAAAACCATAATTTCCACTCATTTTCAGTCTATTCTGAACACCTCACACCTCACAATATTATTTTTAGTCCTAAAATTTGCACCGAGGTCGCTGTGTGAGTAAGATAAGCGATCCTAGTGGCCGACACAAACACCGGGCCCATCTAGGAGTGGCACTGCAGTGTCACGTAGGATGGCCCTTCCAAAAAACCCTCCCCAAACAGCACATGACGCAAAGAAAAAGAAAAGAAAAAAGAGGTGCAAGATGGAATTGTCCTTGGGCCCTCCCACCCACCCCTCCCACCCACCCTTATGTTGTATAAACAAAACAGGACATGCACACTTTAACCAACCCATCATTTCAGTGACAGGGTCTGCCACACGACTGTGACTGATATGACGGGTTGGTTTGGACCCCCCCCAAAAAAGAAGCAATTAATCTCTCCTTGCACAAACTGGCTCTACAGAGGCAAGATGTCCACCTCATCATCATCCTCCGATATATCACCGTGTACATCCCCCTCCTCACAGATTATCAATTCGTCCCCACTGGAATCCACCATCTCAGCTCCCTGTGTACTTTGTGGAGGCAATTGCTGCTGGTCAATGTCTCCGCGGAGGAATTGATTATAATTCATTTTAATGAACATCATCTTCTCCACATTTTCTGGATGTAACCTCGTACGCCGATTGCTGACAAGGTGAGCGGCGGCACTAAACACTCTTTCGGAGTACACACTTGTGGGAGGGCAACTTAGGTAGAATAAAGCCAGTTTGTGCAAGGGCCTCCAAATTGCCTCTTTTTCCTGCCAGTATAAGTACGGACTGTGTGACGTGCCTACTTGGATGCGGTCACTCATATAATCCTCCACCATTCTTTCAATGGGGAGAGAATCATATGCAGTGACAGTAGACGACATGTCCGTAATCGTTGTCAGGTCCTTCAGTCCGGACCAGATGTCAGCATCAGCAGTCGCTCCAGACTGCCCTGCATCACCGCCAGCGGGTGGGCTCGGAATTCTGAGCCTTTTCCTCGCACCCCCAGTTGCGGGAGAATGTGAAGGAGGAGATGTTGACAGGTCGCGTTCCGCTTGACTTGACAATTTTCTCACCAGCAGGTCTTTCAACCCCAGCAGACTTGTGTCTGCCGGAAAGAGAGATCCAAGGTAGGCTTTAAATCTAGGATCGAGCATGGTGGCCAAAATGTAGTGCTCTGATTTCAACAGATTGACCACCCGTGAATCCTTGTTAAGCGAATTAAGGGCTCCATCCACAAGTCCCACATGCCTAGCGGAATCGCTCCGTGTTAGCTCCTCCTTCAATGTCTCCAGCTTCTTCTGCAAAAGCCTGATGAGGGGAATGACCTGACTCAGGCTGGCAGTGTCTGAACTGACTTCACGTGTGGCAAGTTCAAAGGGCATCAGAACCTTGCACAACGTTGAAATCATTCTCCACTGCGCTTGAGACAGGTGCATTCCACCTCCTATATCGTGCTCAATTGTATAGGCTTGAATGGCCTTTTGCTGCTCCTCCAACCTCTGAAGCATATAGAGGGTTGAATTCCACCTCGTTACCACTTCTTGCTTCAGATGATGGCAGGGCAGGTTCAGTAGTTTTTGGTGGTGCTCCAGTCTTCTGTACGTGGTGCCTGTACGCCGAAAGTGTCCCGCAATTCTTCTGGCCACCGACAGCATCTCTTGCACGCCCCTGTCGTTTTTTAAATAATTCTGCACCACCAAATTCAAGGTATGTGCAAAACATGGGACGTGCTGGAATTTGCCCATATTTAATGCACACACAATATTGCTGGCGTTGTCCGATGCCACAAATCCACAGGAGAGTCCAATTGGGGTAAGCCATTCCGCGATGATCTTCCTCAGTTGCCGTAAGAGGTTTTCAGCTGTGTGCGTATTCTGGAAACCGGTGATACAAAGCGTAGCCTGCCTAGGAAAGAGTTGGCGTTTGCGAGATGCTGCTACTGGTGCCGCCGCTGCTGTTCTTGCGGCGGGAGTCCATACATCTACCCAGTGGGCTGTCACAGTCATATAGTCCTGACCCTGCCCTGCTCCACTTGTCCACATGTCCGTGGTTAAGTGGACATTGGGTACAGCTGCATTTTTTAGGACACTGGTGACTCTTTTTCTGAGGTCTGTGTACATTTTCGGTATCGCCTGCCTAGAGAAATGGAACCTAGATGGTATTTGGTACCGGGGACACAGTACCTCCAACAAGTCTCTAGTTGGCTCTGCAGTAATGATGGATACCGGAACCACGTTTCTCACCACCCAGGATGCCAAGGCCTCAGTTATCCGCTTTGCAGTAGGATGACTGCTGTGATATTTCATCTTCCTCGCAAAGGACTGTTGGACAGTCAATTGCTTGGTGGAAGTAGTAAAAGTGGTCTTACGACTTCCCCTCTGGGATGACCATCGACTCCCAGCAGCAACAACAGCAGCGCCAGCAGCAGTAGGCGTTACACGCAAGGATGCATCGGAGGAATCCCAGGCAGGAGAGGAATCGTCAGAATTGCCAGTGACATGGCCTGCAGGACTATTGGCATTCCTGGGGAAGGAGGAAATTGACACTGAGGGAGTTGGTGGGGTGGTTTGCGTGAGCTTGGTTACAAGAGGAAGGGATTTACTGGTCAGTGGACTGCTTCCGCTGTCACCCAAAGTTTTTGATCTTGTCACTGACTTATTATGAATGCGCTGCAGGTGACGTATAAGGGAGGATGTTCCGAGGTGGTTAACGTCCTTACCCCTACTTATTACAGCTTGACAAAGGGAACACACGGCTTGACACCTGTTGTCCGCATTTCTGTTGAAATAGTTCCACACCGAAGAGCTGATTTTTTTGGTATTTTCACCAGGCATGTCAACGGCAAATTTTCCTCCCACGGACAACAGGTGTCTCCCCGGGTGCCTGACTTAAACAAACCACCTCACCATCAGAATCCTCCTGGTCAATTTCCTCCCCAGCGCCAGCAACACCCATATCCTCCTCATCCTGGTGTACTTCAACACTGACATCTTCAATCTGACTATCAGGAACTGGACTGCGGGTGCTCCTTCCAGCACTTGCAGGGGGCGTGCAAATGGTGGAAGGCGCATGCTCTTCACGTCCAGTGTTGGGAAGGTCAGGCATCGCAACCGACACAATTGGACTCTCCTTGTGGATTTGGGATTTAGAAGAACGCACAGTTCTTTGCGGTGCTACTGCTTTTGCCAGCTTGAGTCTTTTCATTTTTCTAGCGAGAGGCTGAGTGCCTCCATCCTCATGTGAAGCTGAACCACTAGCCATGAACATAGGCCAGGGCCTCAGCCGTTCCTTGCCACTCCGTGTGGTAAATGGCATATTGGCAAGTTTACGCTTCTCCTCCGACAATTTTATTTTAGGTTTTGGAGTCCTTTTTTTACTGATATTTGGTGTTTTGGATTTGACATGCTCTGTACTATGATATTGGGCATCGGCCTTGGCAGACGACGTTGCTGGCATTTCATCGTCTCGGCCATGACTAGTGGCAGCAGCTTCAGCACGAGGTGGAAGTGGATCTTGATCTTTCCCTAATTTTGGAACCTCAACATTTTTGTTCTCCATATTTTAATAGGCACAACTAAAAGGCACCTCAGGTAAACAATGGAGATGGATGGATACTAGTATACAATTATGGACGGACTGCCGAGTGCCGACACAGAGGTAGCTACAGCCGTGGACTACCGTACTGTGTCTGCTGCTAATATAGACTGGTTGATAAAGAGATGTAGTATGTATGTATAAAGAAGAAAGAAAAAAAAACCACGGGTAGGTGGTATACAATTATGGACGGACTGCCGAGTGCCGACACAGAGGTAGCTACAGCCGTGGACTACCGTACTGTACTGTGTCTGCTGCTAATATAGACTGGTTGATAAAGAGATGTAGTATGTATGTATAAAGAAGAAAGAAAAAAAAACCACGGGTAGGTGGTATACAATTATGGACGGACTGCCGAGTGCCGACACAGAGGTAGCTACAGCCGTGGACTACCGTACTGTACTGTGTCTGCTGCTAATATAGACTGGTTGATAAAGAGATGTAGTATGTATGTATAAAGAAGAAAGAAAAAAAAAACCACGGGTAGGTGGTATACAATTATGGACGGACTGCCGAGTGCCGACACAGAGGTAGCTACAGCCATGGACTACCGTACTGTACTGTGTCTGCTGCTAATATAGACTGGTTGATAAAGAGATGTAGTATGTATGTATAAAGAAGAAAGAAAAAAAAACCACGGGTAGGTGGTATACAATTATGGATGGACTGCCGAGTGCCGACACAGAGGTAGCTACAGCCGTGGACTACTGTACTGTGTCTGCTGCTAATATAGACTGGTTGATAAAGAGATGTAGTATGTATGTAAAAAAAAGAAGAAAGAAAAAAAAACCACGGGTAGGTGGTATACAATTATGGACGGACTGCCGAGTGCCGACACAGAGGTAGCTACAGCCGTGGACTACCGTACTGTACTGTGTCTGCTGCTAATATAGACTGGATGATAATGAGATGTAGTATGTATAAAGAAGAAAGAAAAAAAAACCACGGGTAGGTGGTATACAATTATGGATGGACTGCCGAGTGCCGACACAGAGGTAGCTACAGCCATGGACTACCGTACTGTACTGTGTCTGCTGCTAATATAGACTGGTTGATAATGAGATGTAGTATGTATGTATAAAGATGAAAGAAAAAAAAAACCACGGGTAGGTGGTATACAATTATGGACGGACTGCCGAGTGCCGACACAGAGGTAGCTACAGCCGTGGACTACCGTACTGTACTGTGTCTGCTGCTAATATAGACTGGATGATAATGAGATGTAGTATGTATAAAGAAGAAAGAAAAAAAAAACCACGGGTAGGTGGTATACAATTATGGATGGACTGCCGAGTGCCGACACAGAGGTAGCTACAGCCGTGGACTACCGTACTGTGTCTGCTGCTAATATAGACTGTTTGATAAAGAGATGTAGTATGTATGTATAAAGAAGAAAGAAAAAAAAACCACAGGTAGGTGGTATACAATTATGGATGGACTGCCGAGTGCCGACACAGAGGTATCTACAGCCGTGGACTACTGTACTGTGTCTGCTGCTAATATAGACTGGTTGATAAAGAGATGTAGTATGTATGTATAAAGAAGAAAGAAAAAAAAACCACGGATAGGTGGTATACAATTATGGATGGACTGCCGAGTGCCGACACAGAGGTAGCTACAGCCGTGGACTACCGTACTGTACTGTGTCTGCTGCTAATATAGACTGGTTGATAAAGAGATGTAGTATGTATGTATAAAGAAGAAAGAAAAAAAAACCACGGGTAGGTGGTATACAATTATGGATGGACTGCCGAGTGCCGACACAGAGGTAGCTACAGCCATGGACTACCGTACTGTACTGTGTCTGCTGCTAATATAGACTGGTTGATAATGAGATGTAGTATGTATGTATAAAGAAGAAAGAAAAAAAAACCACGGGTAGGTGGTATACAATTATGGACGGACTGCCGAGTGCCGACACAGAGGTAGCTACAGCCGTGGACTACCGTACTGTACTGTGTCTGCTGCTAATATAGACTGGTTGATAATGAGATGTAGTATGTATGTATAAAGAAGAAAGAAAAAAAAACCACGGGTAGGTGGTATACAATTATGGACGGACTGCCGAGTGCCGACACAGAGGTAGCTACAGCCGTGGACTACCGTACTGTACTGTGTCTGCTGCTAATATAGACTGGATGATAATGAGATGTAGTATGTATAAAGAAGAAAAAAAAAACCACGGGTAGGTGGTATACAATTATGGATCGAGTGCCGACACAGAGGTAGCTACAGCCGTGAACTACCGTACTGTGTCTGCTGCGACTGGATGATAAATAATGATATAAAAAATATATATATATCACTACTGCAGCCGGACAGGTATATATTATATAATGACGGACCTGCTGGGCACTGTCTGTCAGCAGAATTAGTTTTTTATAGAATAAAAAAAAAACACCACACAAGTCACACGACGAGTGTTTAACTTTTTCAGGCAATCACAATATAGTATACTACTAACTATACTGGTGGTCAGTGTGGTCAGGTCACTGGTCAGTCACACTGGCAGTGGCACTCCTGCAGCAAAAGTGTGCACTGTTTAATTTTAATAATATGTACTCCTGGCTCCTGCTATAACCTATAACTGGCACTGCTCCCCTGTCTCCCCCACAATTATAAGCTGTGTGAGCACAGTCAGATATATACATAGATGATGCAGCACACTGGGCTGAGCAGTGCACACAGATATGGTATGTGACTGAGTCACTGTGTATCGTTTTTTTCAGGCAGAGAACGGATTATATTAAATAAAACTGCACTGTCTGGTGGTCACTGTGGTCAGTCACTAGTAAACTCTGCACTCTCTACAGTACTCCTAAGCTCCAGTAAATCAAGTGTCTCTGTCTCAAATCAATCTCACTCTCTCTCTTCTAATCTAAATGGAGAGGACGCCAGCCACGTCCTCTCCCTATCAATCTCAATGCACGTGTGAAAATGGCGGCGACGCGCGGCTCCTTATATAGAATCCGAGTCTCGCGATAGAATCCGAGCCTCGCGAGAATCCGACAGCGTCATGATGACGTTCGGGCGCGCTCGGGTTAACCGAGCAAGGCGGGAAGATCCGAGTCGCTCGGACCCGTGAGAAAAAACATGAAGTTCGGGCGGGTTCGGATTCAGAGGAACCGAACCCGCTCATCTCTAATTTTAACTGTGCAAGTGTGCGAACGCATGTGTAGCAGAGCTGTACAAACAGATCTTGTGCAGTCTCTGTGCAGCCCAGGACGTACTCAGCCGCTGCAATCCCTTCAGCCTGTCAGAGACCAGAATTGATGTCAGGAACCCTCCCTGCATACGGTTGGACACGCCAGCGTTTTTCTAACCACTCCCTGATAACGGTCAGTTGCCACCCACAAACGCCTTCTTCCTATCAATCTCCTTGTGAACTAATGGATTCTTCGCACAAACCCATCGCTAAGCAGCGATCCGCTTTGTACCCGTGCAACGCGCCTGCGCATTGCGGTGCATACGCATGCACAGTTTAGACCTGATCGCCCGCTGTGCAAATACACAGTCTAGCGATCAAGTCTGAATTAGACCCCAAGTTTGGTGCATTTGCATCAAGCCATGTAGGAGCCTAACAAACAAACAAACATATATACATACATAGATAGATACATACAGGATGCAGTCAAAATAACGGCGGTTAGGAACCTGGCATTCAGGAGACCAACGCCAGAATCCTGACAGATGCCAATTTGCCGACGACCAGCATACCGACACCCACCCCTAATTCCCACTCGGTTGGTGGGTCCACACCACCGGACTCGCAGTGTGGTGAGAGCAACGTGGTGAGCGCAGCGAGCCCACAGGTGGACTCACTGGCTTGCTGCTGGTATTCCAGCAGATGGCATGCCGCTGTCAGTATACTGACAGCCGGCATCCTTCCTGCTGGTATATCATACAGGACCCCATACATACATACATACATACATACATACATACATACATAACGTATTTGCCGGCGTATAAGACGACCCCCCAACATTTCCACTCAAAATATAGAGTTTGTTATGTACTCGCCATATAAGACTACCCCCTCTTCCGCACACCTTCCACACACCAAATAAAACGTAAAAGAACATCAGATTTGATTTGATTTCTCAGGAACACAGGCAGGCAGCCCACAACCCAGAGGAACTCTGGCAACACACTGTAGAAGACTAGAAGAAAAACAGCGGGCGCCACCTCCTCATGTATAACCTTTTAATAGATCCGTAAAACAGAGATAAAAATGATACTCACAAACATAGGAGTATGACAGGCACATCAAGAGTATAAACACTGGATCAACAAAACCACGGGATAGGTAACATGTTTCTGGGGACCTTGCTGAGCTCCCAAAGGAATATTCATAATAGTGTGAGGGTTGCTAAGACCCCTCCCAATCCTGTATTATACCAGCCAATAGTACCGTAAATGCCAGAGGCTAATTAACTAAAGCTGAATGGAACAATAAACCTATGGCTGTCCCTGTGTAGGAGCCGGCACTGCATTCGAGAGAGACTTGCCACAGCACAGCTTCACCCGCCGGCAGCGCCGTACACTCACCGTACACTCACCGGACACAGGTGAGATAGAGGCACTTCACGGGGGGGGGGGGAGTGGGGGGGCAGCCAACATCTTCTTAACCCCCTGGATTGCTGAAAACGGGGGTCCGCCCACGAGGCCATGCCCCCTTATGCTAGGCCACGCCCCTGTTTCGCGACTTCCCGCACCGGGTGTCACCAGGGGCAGTGACGCCCCTGGCTATATGTATGCCAGGCGTATAAGACGACCCCCGGTGTATAAGACGACCCACCGCTTGGAGGCATGTTTTTCAGGGGGAAAAAGTCGTCTTATACGCCGGCAAATACGGTACATATTTTCACTTTTTATATATGTATGTATATATTAGAGATGAGCGGGTTCGGTTCGTCAAGATCCGAACCCCCCCGAACTTCACCTATTTTACACAGTTCCGAGGCAGCCTCGGATCTTCCCGCCTTGCTCGGTTAACCCGAACGCGGCCGAACGTCATCATCCTGCTGTCAGATTCTCGCGAGATTCGTATTCTATATAAAGACCCACCGCTTGGAGGCATGTTTTTCAGGGGGAAAAAGTCGTCTTTTACGCCGGCAAATACGGTACATATTTTCACTTTTTATATATGTATGTATATATTAGAGATGAGCGGGTTCGGTTCGTCAAGATCCGAACCCCCCCGAACTTCACCTATTTTACACAGTTCCGAGGCAGCCTCGGATCTTCCCGCCTTGCTCGGTTAACCCGAACGCGGCCGAACGTCATCATCCTGCTGTCAGATTCTCGCGAGATTCGTATTCTATATAAAGAGCCGCGCGTCGCCGCCATTTTCACTTGTGCATTGGAGATTGAACAGAGAGGACGTGGCTACGTTCTCTGCCTGAAAAGCTCCATATCTGTGCTCAGTGTGCTGCAAATATCTGTGCTCAGTGTGCTGCAAATATCTGTGCTCAGTGTGCTGCAAATATCTACGTTCTCTGCCTGAAAAGCTCCATATCTGTGCTCAGTGTGCTGCAAATATCTGTGCTCAGTGTGCTGCATTTTGGTGACCAACAGTATATAGTTGTACAGTACAGTAGGCCATTGCTGTATCTTGCAGCTCCGTGTCACTGCAAGTATCCATTCCATATCTGTGCTGCATATTTGTGAGCAGTATATATAGTAGTACAGTGCAGCATTTTGGTGACCAGCAGTATATAGTTGTACAGTACAGTAGGCCATTGCTGTATCTTGCAGCTCCGTGTCACTGCGAGTATCCATTCCATATATGTGCTGCATTTTTGTGAGCAGTATATATAGTAGTACAGTGCAGCATTTTGGTGACCAACAGTATATAGTTGTACAGTACAGTAGGCCATTGCTGTATCTTGCAGCTCTGTGTCACTGAAAGTATCCATTCCATATCTGCGCTTCATTTTTGTGAGCAGTATATATAGTAGTACAGTGCAGCATTTTGGTGACCAACAGTATATAGTTGTACAGTACAGTAGGCCATTGCTGTATCTTGCAGCTCTGTGTCACTGCAAGTATCCATTCCATATCTGTGCTGCATTTTTGTGAGCAGTATATATAGTAGTACAGTGCAGCATTTTGGTAACCAACAGTATATAGTTGTACAGCACAGTAGGCCATTGCTGTATCTTGCAGCTCTGTGTCACTGCAAATATCCATTCCATATATGTGCTGCATTTTTGTGAGCAGTATATATAGTAGTACAGTGCAGCATTTTGGTGACCAACAGTATATAGTTGTACAGTACAGTAGGCCATTGCTGTATCTTGCAGCTCTGTGTCACTTCAAGTATCCATATCTGTGCTGCATTGTTATGAGCAGTATATAGTAGTACAGTGCAGCATTGTGGTGACCAGTATACTATAGTACAATAGTCCAGTGCTGTTCTCGCTGCTCAGTGTCAGTTCTCCGTAGTATCTTCAGTGCCCAGTAAAATCAGTGCTCAGTATAATCAGTGATTGATCAGTATAATCAGTTCTCAGTATAATCAGTGCGCTGTTAGACGTGCGCCCGTTTTCCGCCATTAGTGCATTGGGATTTAGACAATTGATGAAGTTATTGTGTACCCGGTACAAAATCCCATCTAGATTCCACTTCACTAGGCAGGCGATAGCGAGATTTTACCAATTAATATCAGTGATTTATAATTAATTATAAATTACAGTGATCTTGCCAAATGATTCCAGTGATTTTGTAATTTTCTTCCAGTGATTTGGACCAATAATACCATTGATTGAACGAATTATTCCTGTGATATTGAGGTGTTTGTGTCGCTTAGCTTAGCCATCCAGCAACCACAGTGCACCTCTTTTTCTCTTTTCTTTGCATCATGTGCTGTTTGGGGACTATTTTTTTAAGTGCCATCCTGTCTGACACTTCCGTATATGTCCAGTGGTACTGCCATTTGATATAATTCCCGACATTTCTGCCATATAATTCCAGTTATTTTGTCATTTTCTTCCAGTGATTTAGACCAATAATACCATTGATTAGAACGAATAATTCCTGTGATATTGAGGTGTTTGTGTCGCTTAGCTAAGCCGCCCAGCGACCACAGTGCACCTCTTTTTCTCTTTTCTTTGCATCATGTGCTGTTTGAGGCCAATTTTTTTAAGTGCCATCCTGTCTGACACTGCAGTGCCACTCCTAGATGGGCCAGGTGTTTGTGCCGCCCTCTTGGGTCGCTTAGCTTAGTCATCCAACGACCTCGGTGCAAATTTTAGGACTAAAAATAATATTGTGAGGTGTTCAGAATAGACTGGAAATGAGTGGAAATTATGGTTATTGAGGTTAATAATACTATAGGATCAAAATTACCCCCAAATTCTATGATTTAAGCTGTTTTTGAGGGTTTTTTGAAAAAAAAACACCCAAATCCAAAAACACACCCGAATCTGACAAAAAAAATTCAGGGAGGTTTTGCCAAAACGCGTCCGAATCCAAAACTCGGCCGCGGAACCGAATCCAAAACCAAAACACAAAACCTGAAAAATTTCCGGTTTATTTATACACAACGCATTTCGTCCGTCAGACTTCATCAAGGGGTCTGATGACCCCTTGATGAAGTCTGACGGACGAAACGCGTTGGGTGTACCTCAATTGATCCTCCATCTTTAAGATAAGCATTATATTCTTATCCTATTAGATTTTTTATCTTAGCTTTTTCATTGTGAATTTTTTTAGTTTTCCACCTGATGCAGTTTTTAGTAATATTCCATACTTGTATTATTTTAGCCCACCATTTTAAACAATATTGTGTATAAATAAACCTATCTTTTACTTTTTTTTAAAAACGTATCCTGCCAGATTCTTCATTTTTTATTGTATATATAGACACTGCAGGTCGCTAGCACCCCTATCCCCCTTTCCCTATATATATATATATATATATATATATACAATTATACTTTATATATTATACTTCAGTGTTTCTCAGCCTTTTGTAAGTGTATGTCAAGAGATACTTATTATGTTTTGGTAATTTCAGACTGTTAAATGCAACTCAGAATAATAATTTCCCGTATATTTAATAATAAAAAATTTTAAGACAAATTCACATTCCTTAATTATTGGGTAGTATTCATGTGACCGGCGGTCAGCAGACCGATGGTCACATGACCTCTCCCAAAATCCCGCCCCTCCTTATCCCGACGGTCGGCATGCCGACCAACAGGGACTATTTCCACTCGTGGGTGTCCACAACACCCATAAAGTGGGAATAGAACCCGTGGCGACCTCAGGTTGCCACCGAGCCCGCAAGGGGCTTGCTGCACTCGCCACCCCCCGCCAGGATCCCGGCATTGGTATGCTGACCGGCGGTCAGGAGACCATCGGTCAGCCATACTACACCCCTTAATTATCTATGTGCTTGGGTCAGAACTAAGGAGCTGTTAATTTACACTGATAAAAATAAGTACAGTCAGTAAACATTTTGAAACATATTCTGCCATCAGTTTTTCCACCGCAGCACCATGCGGAATCTGTTCTCATGAGCGATTTATAAGCAATTTTTCCACAGTGGAATATCTTTGCCAATCATTACTCTGTGTTGAGTGTCTTCCTGAAGACTTTGAGGTTTGACATACAGAGACAAAAAACTGTAACAAATCACTGTATAATAGCAGTGAATATGCTGTGTGTGCCAGGTAACATTCAAACCTTCAATATTTAGTGATTCTCAGCAGAAATTTTCAGATGCAGAAAAATAATTTTATGAAAATATACTCATTGATTTTGCCCGTAGAAAACTACAGTTGGTGTAAAAGCCCATACACACTGGGTGATTTTGAGCTGAAAGCAGCTCACTTTTGGTGTATTGAGCTGCTTTCAGCTCAAAGCCGCCCAGTGTGTATGCAAAGTGATGAGCGGTGAGCGCTGATGCGCGCTCCCGCTTCATCGCCGGCGCCCACCGTTCATCTACTGGTATTACCAGCAGATGAACGGTGGGTTGAGTGGCTTTCCATAGCGTCCTGCTATGGAAAGCCGCTCACCCCCGCTGACATAGCTGGGCAGGGGGGAAAAGTGCTCAGAGAGGGTAATTCTGAGTTGATTGCAGCAGCAAGTTTGGTAGCAATTGGGCAAAACCATGTGCACTGCAGGGGAGGCAGATATAACAAGTGCAGAGAGAGTTAGATTTGGGTGGGGTGTGTTCAATCTGCAATCTCTATTGCAGTGTAAAAATAAAGCAGCCAGTATTTACCCGGCACAGAAACAAAATAACCCACCCAAATCTAACTCTCTCTGCACATGTTATATCTGCCCCCCCCCCCCTGCAGTGCACATGGTTTTGCCCAACTGCTAACAAAATTCCTGCTGCGATCAACTCATAATTACCCCCCATGTGCACTGCAGGTGTGGCAGATATAACAGTCACGTGGGCCTGGCCTCATGGCACCCCCCATGTCTCTGCATGCTGGGCAACTGAGCAGAGCGCAGGAAGGTGGAGCAGCTCGGCCAGCTCCTGTGTCTATGTGTGCCGTGAGACTGGACCAACCCATCAGGCCATTTGCCAGAAGTGCCAGATGGCCAGTCCGGCCCTGATGGGGCTGATAGTGGGATGGATCTCTTTGCAAGGGTGCAATTTACAAGTTCTAGCATACAGTACATTCGCAGTTGTGAATTTATGCTTCTTTGCATAACTGTTTTCAGTCAGAGAGATCTTTCCTGTATTTCTTAGTAATTGGTGTTTTGAGCTGTAATGTATTGTAGGAGTGAGGAGGAAATGTCATTGGTAGGGGCAGATCCAGAACAAAATGGCAGGGGGGTGTACCACAATAGGGGAAAGTTGGGGTTACCTAGGAAATTAGGTGTGGCTGGGTAACAAGGGGTGTGGCCTCACAGGGAATTCCATACCCACAAGCCACGCTCTCATTTCTGCAGCGGGGTACACTGGGTTCCACAGGGATAACATCGGGGTGCAGAGTAGGATCTTGATTCGAGGCACCAACAGGCTAAAGCTTTGACTGTTACCAAGATGCTCAGTGCTGCCTCCTCTATAACTCGCCTCCATGCACAGGAGCTCAGTTTGTAAGTTGGTGCCTGCAGTGCAGGCAGCTAACAGGCAGGGCTGCTCTGAAAAGAGCTTTTAAAAGTGAAGATTGAAGACTTCAAGGGCTGCAGCAGAGGCACTATCCATGCTAGATGTCATTCTGACATCTCCTGCTGCAGCTCCCTCACCTTCCCCAGCGGCGCTGTATACTCCCATGTCCCCGGTTGCCGGGCATTTACAGTGGGATCGCGTGGTCGCATTCAGGGAGGAGGTAAGAGGGTCCCCCAGGCGGGACACGTGGCCGTTAGGAGGCGGGCCCGAGCGTGCTGGCGTGGACACTGTGTCAGTACAGGGACCCCACTAGACCACCAGGGCAGGGGCACAGGTCGGTTTTACTAAAAACTGTTTTCATATGGCCCACAGTACCGGGTGGTGAAGTCCAGCAAGGGGATAAGGCTCTGACCTGTAGCCCCAGGGCGCCATTTAGAATAAATGTCCCCCCCTGGAGCTGCATCTCTCTCTCTCCCTCACACCCTGTCAGCGTTTGGGTGCCATCTTCACATGCTGAGCTGATCCTGGGACTATTGGTGCAAAGCCTCCTCTGTAAAGCCGCCTGCATTATCAGCGCTGTGCATTTTACAGGACACTTAAGTATTCTACATGTCTGTTGACAGTGTTAGTTAAGAAACGGTGCATTACTTCATTGTTGAGTAGTATAAGTACCCTGTGATATACATCCAATCTTTACTGTGCATTGTTATATCTATTACTCTGTATAGCTTCACTTAGTATTACTTAGTATTACTAGTCCAGTGCAATTTTATTGCTTGTCATAATTTCTGCATGGTACATGTGACTGTGTGTGCATATAGCTGCTGCGTGATTTCTACTCCATGTATCCCACTCAGATTGCTATCCCTATATTCTGTACCCTGAGGGGGCAAAGTGCGTCAGGGTCGTTATTTGTTATAGGTGTTTCACAGGATATACTTATTGTGTATTTTTCTCTGTGATTTTCAGTCACTGTATGCCTCTTGAATCTCCTGTTTGTACAGGGGGTTCTTGGTAAGGTATTATACTGCTGATATTGTACTGTGTTGCCCGTGTTTACACTTTCAGATATGTCAGCTTCAAGGAGCGACGGTGCTGTGGCTGATCCCACAATGCGTGGTGGTGACACTGCAGACACATTAGAGGAAAACATAGCAGCAGAGGGTTCAGGTTCTGTGGGTTCACTACCCCCCCAGTAGGGCCGTAGCAATGGGGGTCCATAATGACCCACCTTGGGTTACTTTCTCTACTCTACTAAATACGCTGTTAACTAGACTTACGGGTGTTCTTCAGGTTGCCGGCTGTCGGGATCCCGGCGCACAGTATACCGGCGCCGGAATCCAAACAGCCGGCATACCGACACTTTTTCTCCCTGTTGGGGGTCCATGACCCCCCTGTAGGGAGAATAGATAGCGTGGCGCGAAGCGTGCCACCGTGCCCGCAAGGGGCTCTTTTGCGTTTGCCACACTGTCGGTATGCCGGCGGTCTGGTTTCCGGCGCTGGTATGCTGGTCGCCGGGAGCCTGCCCGCCTGCATACCCTACTACACCCAGACTTATGCCTCCTATGGGACCTCACGTGCCGATACAGCCACATATTGTCCCTGCGGTTAATCCGCCATGGGCAGATCTTCTGTCCACTTAGTTACAGCAATTGAATCATTCATTGAACAAACAGAAACCTAACCCTTGCCCGCCTAAGACCAAGGGGTCCTCTAAGAGGGCTGTTACTTCCTCACAATCCACCCATATTCCAGACACTTTGTCTGATGAAGATGGCATATATACTGACCCCTCAGACACTGATCCAGATGCTTCTGATTGGGAATCTGTTTCACTGGTGGATGTTCCTGACCTATTGGAGGCTATCAGGCTGATTCTTCAAATTGATGATGACCCAGAACTGTTGTTACCTCTAAGAAACCAGATAGATTTAAACGTCAGAAGGTTATTAAACAAGTTTTAGCTCATTCTGACCACTTAGTTTACATACGTCAGGAATCCTGGGAAAATCCAGGAAAGAAATTCACACCTCACAAGGAGATGCTGGCTCGGCTGCTGGTGTCCTCTGCTCTGCTTTTAACTACCGTCACCTCTCTGAAAGACCCAACGGATAAGCATGTGGAGGGTTGCTTAAAAGCAATTATACCCTCGTAGGAGCTGTGCATCGACCCACTATTGCAGCTACTTGGGCTACAGAAGCTATCGAAGTGTGGGCTCAGAAGGTGGAAGCAGAACTGCCGTCCAACTTTGCTGATAATGCTAGACAATGTCTCTCGTATATTGTCACAGCATCTCATTGCATTAAGGAGGCGGATTCTGATGCTGGTATTCTGGCGGCCAAGGCTTCTACTACATCCATTTTGGCTTGTTGGATTCTCTGGTTACGGTACTGGTCCGTGGATCTGGACTCTAAGAATACCCTGGAGATGCTCCCTTTTAAGGGAGACATTCTTTTTGGTGAGGATCTCAACAAGATTGTGGCTGACTTAGCTTCTGCTAACATGGCGTGTCTTCCTAGTACTGCTCCTTCGGTACCGAAGGTTAAGAGTACTACCTTTTGATCCTTTCATCATCCAGGTAAAGCAAAGGGTCAGGCGTACCTGAAACAGGCTTGCACTTCCAAAACCACTAAGCCCAAACCTAAACGTGCCTGGGCTGCCCGTCAGCCTGCTTCCAAATCAGACAAGCCTACTGCATGACGGGACGGGCCTCCCCCTGGGGGATCCCAGGGTGGGAGGCCGACTTCTAAGGTTTACCCAGGAATGGTTGGAGACCACTTCCGATGCCTGAGTACGGGAAGTCGTCACTCACGGATACGCTATATCCTTCAAGAATCGTCCCCCTCATCGATTTTGCCTGATGGACATCCCTTCGGATCAGGTGAAGGCAAAAACTCTTCATTTGGTGGTACAATCCCTCCTGGACACAGGAGTGGTAGTACAGGTGCCTCTGGCTCAGAGAGGCAAGGGGTACTATTCACCGCTGTTCCTAGCCCCAAAATCAAATGGTTTCTACCGGCCCATTCTCAACCTCAAGTCCTTGAACAAATTTGTGAGAGTCTCCAAGTTTCGTATGGAAACTCTTTGCTCTATTCTTTTGGCTTTGGGGCTATGGGACTATATGGTCTCCCTGGACATACAGGATGCTTACCTCCATATTCCGATTACCATGTCGCATCAGCAGTACCTGTGGTTTGCTATTGGCAACCTCCATTATCAATTTCGGGCTTTACCTTTTGGTTTGACCACGGTTCCGCGAGTCTTCACAAAGATTATGGCAGTAATGACGGCTTTACTCCGCTGTCATGGTGTCAGGATACTACCATATCTGGGTGACCTGCTGATCCCGGCGAATTCCCCAGAAATTCTTCTCCGTCATCTGGATCTGACGGTTCAGTTTCTGAAAGCCCACGGGTGGCTCATCAACTGGAAGAAATCTTCCCTGGTCCCTGCTCAGAGCATGGTGCACCTGGGGGCATTGTTGGTCACTCACAACCAGTGGTTGTTCTTGTCTCAGGAGAAGGTCCTGTACCCCCTTCCTTCAATAAACACCTCACAGTATCCCCCCTCCATCAATAATCACCTCAAAGCAACCCTCTTTAATAATCACCTTCCTCTATCACCCACAAGTGGCGATTCACTCGGCGATGCAAGTATTAGGCCTCATGGTGTTGGCTTTCGACATGGTGGAGTACGCTCAATTTCATTCCTGCCCTCTGCAGAGATTGATTCTTGCCAAGTGGGACGGCCTGCCTCACCGGATCAGGTCTCACATGATCTCATTGTCTCCGGAGGTTCGTCAGTCACTGAGCTGGTGGCTTTAGGACCAACGATTGAGCAGGGGTCATCCCGTCTGGATCTCCAGCTGGGTCCTTCTGATGATGGATGCCAGTCTGAGGGGTTGGGGCGCGGTGTTGAAGCAACACTCCCTTCAGGGTCAGTGGACCAAGGAGGAGTCTCTCCTCCCGATAAACATTCTGGAATTGCGGGTGGTGTTCAATGCTCTGAACCTGGCCCAGCATCTGATACAGAACAGGCCTGTTCAAGTACAGTTGAAAAACGCCGCCATGGTGGCGTACATCAATCATCAAGGCGGCACTCGAAGCCGCTTGGCAATGAGGGAAGTGTCAAAGATTCTTCAGTGGGCGGAACGCCATCTGCCAGCCATATCGGCAGTGTTCATTTCAGGGGTCCTAAACTGGGAAGTGGACTTCCTCAGTCATCAGGACGTACATACCAGAGAGTGAAGCCTCCATCCAGAAGTATTTCAACTCCTAGTGGGCAAGTGGGGCCTACCAGTTGTAGACCTGATGGCGTCTCGACACAATCACAAGGTTCCGGTCTTCGGAGCAAGGACAAGGGATCCTCAAGCAGCATTCGTGGACGCACTGGCAACTCCATGGAACTTTTGGCTGCCGTACGTGTTCCCTCCGGTGTCACTTCTGCCCAGGCTGATACAGAAATTCAAAGAAAAAGGAGGAATCCTGCTACTGATCGCTCCAGTGTGGCCCAGACGGCATTGGTTCTCCAACCTCCATGGTCTCTCGATAGAGCATCCCCTTCTACTTCTGCAACACCTATACCTCATCGTTCAGGGCCCTTGTGGATACCAGGATTTGGCCCAGCTGGCTTTGACGGCGTGGCTCTTGATACTTCAGTTCTGAGGGCCAAAGGATTTTCTGAGGCAGTCATTCAAACCATGTTGAAGGCCAGGAAACCGTCTTCTGCTTGGATTTGTCATAGGGTCTGGAATTCTTACTTTGCTTGGTGCACAGCTAACAATCATGACGCTTACAAGTTTAGTACGGCCAAACTTTTGGCTTTCCTGCAACAGTGCCTGGACTTGGGCCTTCGTCTGGCCTCCCTCAAGGTTCATATTTCTGCCTTGTCGGTTTGGTTTCAGAGAAAAATTGCAACTCTGCCTGATGTTCATACATTCACTCACGGTTTGTTGTGGATTCAACCTCCCTATGTCCTGTCTATGGCTCCTTGGGATTTGTCGGTGGTTCTGGAGGCTTTGCAAGAGTCTCCATTTGAACCTCTTGAGTCTGCGGACCTTAAGTGGCTTACTATTAAGGTTTTTTTTCTGCTGGCTATTGCCTCTGCAAGACGGGTTTCAGATTTGGGTGCCTTATCCTGTCGGTCTCCCTTTCCGATTTTTCACCGTGACCAGGCGGTCCTTCGGACATGCCCTGGTTATCTACCTAAGGTGATGTCTTCTTTCCACCTTAACCAAGAGATTGTGGTTCCGGCCTATCTCTCATCTGAATTGTCATCCAAAGAGCGCTCTTTGGATGGTGTACGGGCTCTCCATATCTATGTGAAGAGGACAGCTTCCATTCACAAACAAGGCTGGCCTGCAAATAAGCAGACCCTGGCCAGATGGATTAGAATGGTGATTGCACATGCTTATGTACAGGCTGGCCTTCCAGCTCCTGCTACCATCAAAGACCATTCTACTCGGTCTGTTGGACCTTCTTGGGTGGCCCGCCATGGTGACACCCTTGAACAATTGTGCAAGGCTGCTACGTGGTCCTCAGTGAACATGTTCATAAGGTTCTATGCCTTCGATACTACCGCCTCCCAGGATGCTTCCTTTGGACGCCGGGTTCTTATGCCTGGTTCTTATGCCGGGTTCTTATACCCGCTACAGTGAGTCCCCTCCCATGAGGAACTGCTTTAGGACATCCCTGATGTTATCCCTGTGGAACCCAGAAGAAAAGGAGATTTATGGTAAGAACTTACCGTTGTTAAATCTCTTTCTGCAAGGTACACTGGGTTCCACAGGGCGCCCACCCTGACGCACTTAGCTTCTTTGGGTTTGTATGGAATTAGCCGCTGATACTGTCCCCTGTTGTGAGAATGTGGTGTATGTGGCTACTAATGGTTGTCGTCTCTTTCGCCTGCTACTGCATTGGACTGGTTAACGAAACTGAGCTTCTGTGCACGGAGGTGGGGTTATAGAGGAGGCAGCACTGAGCATCTTGGGAACAGTCAAAGCTTTAGCCGGTTGGTGCCTCGGATCAAGATCCTACTCTACACCCCGATGTTATCCCTGAGGAACCCAGGGTACCTTGCAGAAAGAGATTTAACAACGGTACGTTCTTACCAAAAA
Organism: Pseudophryne corroboree; assembly: GCF_028390025.1. Classification (NCBI taxonomy): domain Eukaryota; kingdom Metazoa; phylum Chordata; class Amphibia; order Anura; family Myobatrachidae; genus Pseudophryne; species Pseudophryne corroboree. The sequence continues at coordinate 518,020,149 of NC_086444.1, read as the reverse complement.
TCTCCATTTTTATCAAGTTGGGAGCCTTGACAGGAAAAAAACAGACACATTGACCTATGCAGAATTATTAAAAATGCACACATTGTCCATGACAGAGAGGAAAAAAAATCATACACATTGGCCCCCACAGTAAAAAACAAAACAAATACATTGTACCCTGCAGGAAAGAAATAAAACATTAATTGGTTGATCAGATGAGAGAGCCTGTTGGGGGCAGATATGATGGGTAACAGGGTGATAGAGTCTTCAGGGCAGATGTGGTGGGTGACAGGATGAGCATCTGTAGGGCAGATGTGGTTGGTCATAGGGCATGAGTTTGACGGGCAGATGCAGTGGGTGACAGGGCGTTAGTCTGTGGGGCAGATGTGGTGGGTGACATGGGAATAAGTCTGCAGTGTACATGTGGAGGGTCACAAGGCAAGCGCCTGTTGGACAGATGTGGTGGGTCACAGGGAATGAGACTGCAGGATGGATGTGGTCAGTGACAGGGCAAGCATCTGTGGGGCACATGTGGTGGGTGACAGCGCGTGACTCTGTGGGGCAGATGTGGTGGGTCATAGGGTGCGAGTCTGCATAGAAGATGCGATGGGTGTCATGGGATAAGTCTGTAGGGCACACGTGGTGGGTCACAGGGCAAGTGTCTGTGGGACAGATGTGGTAAGTCACAGGTGATAAGTCTGTCAGGCAGATGTGGTGGGTGACTGGGTGATAGTTTGTGGAGCAGGTCTGGTTACAATAACCCCCCCCCCAATGCACTCTCACCTCTCAGTACTCCCGCCTCCTTCAATAATCCCATCACAGTACTCCCCCTCTCCTTCAATAATCCCCTTACAGTACCCCTGTCATTCAATAATTACCTCAAAGTACCCCCTTCCTTCAATAATCGCCTCACAGTATCCCCCCTCCATCAATAATCCCCTCAAAGCAACCCCCTTTAATAATCCCCTCACAGCACCCCCCTTAGTTTAATCACCTAACAGCACCCCCCACTTCATTCATCTTTTCATAGCGTTCTCCCCTGCCCCTCTCTACAATAAATACTATACACCATTTAATTTGGCTTTCTCCCTGCAATGGCGAATGGCAGCCTTCCCTATCACTGTCACTGGCAGAGCTAACATGGGGGGTAATTCCAAGTTGATCGCAGCAGGAAATTTTTTAGCAGTTGGGCAAAACCATGTGCACTGCAGGGGAGGCAGATATAACATGTGCAGAGAGAGTTAGATTTGGGTGTGGTGTGTTCAATCTGCGATCTAAATTGCAGTGTAAAAATAAAGCAGCCAGTATTTATTCTGCACAGAAACAAAATAACCCACCCAAATCTAACTCTCTCTGCACATGTTATATCTGCCTCCCCTGCAGTGCACATGGTTTTGCCCAACTGCTAAAAAATTTCCTGCTGCGATCAACTTGGAATTACCCCCCTAGTGCGATCAGGAATTCGGAGAGCATCCTGTCTGCCTGTCAACCGCAGCTAAGCCAGCCATCTACATGGCCATGCAACTGCGGGGGTGACCATAGATCGCCAAAATTGTAGTTGCCCAGGGGGCAGAAGGCAACGTGCCCTTGGGCCTGCCTGCCACTGCATGCAAATCCTGCAAAGCTGGAGGTGGGCAGACATCAATCAGCTGCACGGCATGTGCCTAGGTGCCATCCATCCATCCCCCCCCCCTCCGCTCCCCTCTGATTTTCAATGTGAAAGACATTTAATAAAACAGTGATGTATTTCACTCTAGTAGTGCTAATAGTTCTGATACACTAAGCATGGGGAGGGCAGAGTATTTAATCATATTGTGTCATTATTTAAATACCTCAGTGCGCATTGTGTAATAATCAGGTTAATTTCTAATTAATCCAATGAAATATTTCCTGATATTTTTTTTTTCAATTCAGTAGTTTAAAATTTTCCAATATTTAGTAATCAAACACAAAAAAAGCTAAAAATACAATAATCCAATCAGACTCCATGGTTAATAACCTTCTCTCACTTCTCTCATTTTTATTATTTCATAATAATTTTATTGGCGTATAAGGAACTTATAAGTGTTTTATGTTTGTTTTGTTCTGCCAGTAAAAAGCCAGAAACAGATTTATAAATTATTGCTGTTCATTTGTTGGACGAAACACATGGAAAAGTGTATCAGGTTATGAGAGCTGTGGGATTAAAATGAGGAGGTATCAAATGTTTTTTTTCTTCTCTTCTCTTTTATTGGATAAAACATGCCACATCTGCTTCCAGGTAAAAGACCGCTATTAATATGTCAGCCATAATAATGCCAAAAGAATGCCAACGATAGTTGTACCTCTAGCCAAAAAATCATTCAAAAGCCATCAAGATATTAGTTAAACATTCTAGTTAGGTCATAGATTTATTGTTTTCCGACCAATTAAAGCAACAATATAAATGTACAATGAGTAACCTCTTTGAAGTAAAGTTTATGAGTTTGGGAGCCAGAAAACTTTTGGCAGAGCTGGAAGAAGATTCAGTTTGGTAGTGTTTACATGTAATATGTGAATCTGCATAATGCTTCCTGAAATGTATGTAGGCACAGTATGTATTCATATTTTCAGTTTTCCATCCCTGAAAAGTTTAATATTATCATATGATACTTCCAACAAAAACATTACACAATTTAATAATGTTGGCAAAGGAAGATAGAAAAAAGATAACTTGGTGTTCGATTCAGTATTCGCATAAAAATTAAAATTTAAGAAATTGATGTCCGGTGTTTTGTAAAAGATATTGGATTTGTTTGTTGTTGCTATTGGTAACCTAATATATTACAGAATAATACTGGGAACAAAGGGGGTCATTCCGAGTTGATCGCTCGTTAGCTACTTTTTGCAGCCGTGTGAACGCATAGCCGCCGCCCACTGGGGAGTGTATTTTAGCTTTGCAAGTCTGCGAACGCCTGTGCAGCCGAGCACTACAAAAACAGTTTGTGCAGTTTCTGAGTAGGTCTGAACTTACTCAGCCGCTGCGATCACTTCAGTCTGTCCGGTCCCGAAACTGACGTCAGACACCCGCCCTGCAAACGCTTGGACACGCCTGCATTTTTCCAACCACTCCCTAAAAACGGTCAGTTGACACCCATAAACGCCTTCTTCCTGTCAATCTTCTTGCGATCGGCTGTGCAAATGGATTCTTCGTTAAATCCATTGCCCAGCAACGATCCGTCTTGTACTGGTACGACACGCCTGTGCACTGCGATGCATATGCATGCGCAGTAGTGACCTGATCGCTGCGCTGAGAAAAACAGCAGCGTATGATCAGGTCGGAATGACCCCCAAAGTTCTTAAATCGAACAAATTACAACTGAATATTTCCTGTGTGAAACAATAGATATTTGATACTTAAAAATTATTAGAGCTAACAATTTTACAATGCATCTGGAACCATAGCCATCCTTCAGCATTGTTTATAGTATTATACAGATATGCCTTCATACATCTAGCTTCAATCCGCCACGCAGCGGGAGATGCCTGGAGCAAGTGAGCTGACAGGTCACAAGCAACTCCACCAGTGTCAGGTGTCTTTTTGCCAAAAATGCATCTTAGTCACATGCGTCTTAGTGCTGATTCATTTGATATGCAACACTTGTATATCTGTGTGCGACTGAGTCGGCATACGGAGCAGAACAGAACTTGTTTTGGAAAATAGCTGCTACTGCTTTTTTCATGTACTTCATGTACAGATTCACAGACTCAGCCACACAGGTATATAAGTGTCATATATCAAATTAATCAGTGTGCCCGTGCACCAACAGGGCTTGTTTGGTACGACTGCAGCAATGATGTATGAGGACACATCTGTACCTAAAAAGTTTTTATTTGATATCCATAGATCGAGTGATACATATTTTAACTCAGGGGAATAGCTAGAGCTATAGGGCCCCCACAGCTTCATTTTCATTTGTTGCTGAGCAGAATTTCATGTTTGAGCTCTGGTATGCACTATGCAGGCTCATTTTGTCGGCAGTCACACAGCAGGGACCTCATTAAGCTACTGTACTTTCTGACCAGACACCACAAAGGAGATCAGGAACACACATAACAGCTACACATGGGCCTGGCACCTGTTATCCCCAGTGTTACAACACTGACTTAACTCATACTTGCCTACCTGACCCTCTCCATGAGGGAGAAAATGTTCCTGGACTCTCCTGTTAATGTATGATTGCCTACCTGTGGTGAAACACCTTTCTTATCAATTAACTAGCTCACCACAGGTGATGGCAATCATACAGAGCATTTTCTCCCTCATGGAGAGGGTCAGGTAGGCAAGTATGACTTAACTCTAAACTGTTTTGAAATTATCACTTTAAAATTGCTAACTTTAGGCTGAGATACCTCCTGGCTCCGGGACTCCTGTTTACCTGCCTGTGCTGAAGGGGGCTGGTTGCGCTGTGGACTCCGGTGCCTGTCCTCTCCGGCTGTGCGAACCCCGCCTGCTGTGATTTGGCTGCAACGGTCTGTGCGGCCTGTTCCTGCTCCGGACCCCAGACGCGTGACCCGCGGAAGTGCGCTGCCGCCAGCGCCCACACTGACTCCTGGCTCCGGTGCCCCTATCTCCTTGTCAGCGCTACCGCGGACTGACTGTGGCTGCTGTCCGGATGTTTTGACCTCTGTGGAGCCCCACCACTCGGCTCCCGCTGGCGCCATATTGGAAAGGGGCGCCCAGCCTGCCGGAGCGCCTCTCACTGTGAACACCCTTTCCTGGCTCAGCTTGAAAGCCTCCAACACTGATAGATCTCTGTTGTTAAAACTGAAACTTAATGGAAGGCTCCCGCCGGTGCTGCACTCCAGGCCGCGTGGACACGGAGCGGCAGCCCCACGCGACTGAGGACCCAACTTCACACCTGTCCTCTGCTGCATGTCGTAGAGTATAACAGTGGGTCGGGAGACCTGCCAACGTGAAGTAAGACCCACGAGCGAGCGGCAGTGCCTGACCGACACCCCCGTTGCTCCCTTTATGCCGATCCCCGGCCTGTGGTGATCGCAGCAGTGAACGCGGCGGCTTTGACCCTCACACTCCCACAAACAGCCCTCACCAACAAGTGGCCCATGTGGATCAATTGTGTCAGAGACTGCCTGTGCCCACTCTCCATCAACTCATTGTGGCCGGCACACTCCCTCTGGGCGCTCACTCACTAATTGCTGCCCAGTCCTGACGCCCACCATTCAAGTCCCCACTCCTGCCCCCCCTCGTGCCTCACTACTTCCCTAACCGTTGCTGGTGGGGAATGAACCCGCAGGCCAGGGGAGCGCCGTAGCCCCTGTGGACTGCGGCCCACCCGCCCCCCTGGGAGCAGACGCCCCACTTTCATCTACTTGGGGGACCTCAGCCTAACTGCCTCGGACCACTTGGCACCGGCCCACAACATTGACATTCACCTCTGCTCGCCGCTGCCTTCTGCGGACCCCTTGCTGCGGTGACTGTAGGTGTGCGGCAGTCCTCCCTGCTCTAACATATACCGCCCGGGTGTGAGACTGCACCTCCCGACTGTTGGTGGCCATCTTGCTCACACTGGTTGCTGCCTTTACTCACCTGTGACCCATACTTATCGGCCGCTCCTCTCCCGTGAAGGCCCCCGTGGTTCACAGCCCTGCCTCGACTGCCCTGCGGGGAGCAGTCCCCCACGAGGAGATGCTGGGGTGCACTGCAATTGTCCATGATACTTAACTACCTCCATGCCTCGCTTATTGCACCATAACTCTGCCCTCCAGTGGTTCTCTCTATGGCTGTCTGGTTACTTCAATATCGTCTCTTTCTCCAGAGTTTTATTTACCCTTCTACGTTTTTACCTATTTGCCGAGGTGCAACCATGTCTAAGTCCAACGCGACCATGAGAAAACGTGCAGGTACTGATATCTCTCAACATTTCACTAAAAACGATAAGAGCGACAAACATTCCTTGCCTTCAGGACCCCCTTCTCCTAGTCTATCCTCATCAGACAGAGATGATCCGTCCCCCTCACCTGCTCTATCGACCAAAGAGGATATCCTAGCCCTGAAATCGCTTATAGTGGACTTTAAAGAATCACTAGAGTCCAAATTAGATCGTGCGGTCACCTCAATCAGATCGGATATCTCATCTCTATCCTCCAGGACCTCCAAATTGGAATTCAGACAGGACATTCTCCAAAAGGATCACATTGAAACGGTCAGAGATGTCGATCACCTCATCAAGGATATATCAGAGCTGCGTGCAAAGAACGAGCTTCAAGGATAAGGAACTGGTTCTTCTCCCGACCCGGGGCAAACCGCATATAATGTTTGAGGACTACAAGTTGCAGTTCTTTCAAGATTTGGCCCCCTCAACAATCCTTAAAAGGAGGGAACTCAAAGACCTAACCTCCACGCTTCGCACACGTGGGATCCGATACCGCTGGGGATTTCCCTTCAAGCTGCTGGTCGACTACAATGGCAAAACAATAGTCATCAAATATCCAAGAGAAGGAGGGGACTTTCTGTCACACTTAGAGGACTCTGAACCCCCACCTGGGCCGATATCTAGTTCTCGATCTGCTTGAATACTTCCACTCCTGTGGTTCTTTGACCACTTTTCTTGTTTTGATGTTCTAGTTACTACATTGATGGTTTATTCTGTTTTAGGTTATCATCCTGGTTATTGCTGAATGCCTACTATTACTTATCTACCCCTAATTTCCCTCATAATACTTTTCTATTCCCGCTACTCATATATCCAAAGCTAAGTTTATATTACTGTCCCTGTTTCCATGGCCCTAATGTCGCCCAATTGTTATTGATACATATCCTATAGCCACGTTTATATACCAGGATATATAGATAGGATTCTTTAGTAACTTTGTTGCTTAGGTTGTTGTAATATTGTTAATGCTATGAATATCGTTAGGTTTTGCACTTTTTCTCTTTTACTCTCATATGTTCTCTCACACTCTGGCTCCTCACCCTCATGGCCATAACTGCATACTCCTCACAGACCACCACTGGAGGGACATGTTCCCCCACTATCTCTGCCTACTACACAAGTTAACCCTATTGATTACTAATCTCTAGCCCCGTCTCCCCTCCCTTTCCCTTCTGTTGAGGGAGTACGATTGACACCCGGCACTCCCCCACTTCGGATCCACTGATCCTACTCTCTGTGCCTGTTCCTTCTTGCTGGTCGTAAGGAACCCCTGCACAGACCCTTCCCCTCTCCTGACACTCTCTCATAGTATCTGCTCCGCCCTTCTCCTTCTTCTCTTTCTTCCTTCCTCCTCCGTTGGGTCGGGGCCCGTACTTCGTTCCCTTTCTCTGCCTTTTTTTTTTTTTTCCTTCTCTCCCCTTCCTCTTCTTTGCCCCTCATATCTTTTCCCCAGACTCCTCCTCTTAGACACCTTTCAAAATGCCCCTAATTTAGGCATCTCTGAACGCCAAGGGACTCAATACCCCTCAGAAATGTTCATCCCTATTCCGCTCTCTCCAGACTCTTAAAGCGGGAATAGTTTTCATTCAGGAAACCCATTTCAAATCCCAGCTGCACCCGACCCTGTCCTCTAAGCGCTACCCAATGACCTTTTATTCTTCAAGCCAATCGAAACACAATGGGGTAACCATTTTGATTCACTCCAAAATCCCATTTACACTGCACTCGACTCACGCGGACAACGACGGCCGCTATATTATTCTGACGGGCACACTGGGACATTTGGAATGCACGATTGCCACTGTTTATGCCCCCAACACTGGGCAACCCTCTTTCTTTAACTCTTTTTTAGCAGAATTAACAAAAGTCAGAAAAGGTTATTTATTACTAGGGGGGGACTTTAACACCGTCCCAGACGCCTCTCTGGATAAATCTTTTGGCCCGTCCTGCCCACAGAGCGATACTTCCTCACATTCCCTAACTAAACATATCCGTGAATCTGGCCTTTTTCTGGCGAGCTCTCAACCCAACAGCTAAAGACTACACCTTCTTCTCGATCCCGCACCAATCATACTCCCGAATCGATCTCTTTTTCTGCAGCACGTTAGTCTCTAAACATATAATGGATTCCTCTATTATCACCAACCCCTGGTCTGACCACTCTATCATCACAGCCACCTTTGACATTCTTGACACCCTGACAACCCACCCCAACTGGCAATTAAATGAGACACTTTTGAAAATCCCTAAGTTTCAGTAAAAAATTGGTTGAGCCATCGCTGACTATTTTTCCTTGAATATTACTGACTCCTCCTGTACGCCATTGGCCTGCGAAGCTCACAAGGCCGTTATCAGAGGCCACATCATTAGCTACGCGTCACATAGGAACAGAGAACACAAGCAGAAAATATCGTCCCTTACAGATGAGGTACACACACTAGAATCCCTACACAAGCAAAGGCCCTCACGCTCCCTCTACACACAACTCACATCCACCAGGGCAGCTCTGAACGCCTTGTTGGCCGAAAAAACTGAGCGCGCTGGCTACGACAAAAATTCTACGAAAAAAGCATTAAAGCTGATACGTTATTGGCCAGCAGACTGAGAGCCCTAAAGGCACGTACTGCCATTCCGGCCATTAAGGACAAACACGGCTCCCTCCAATATAATCCAGCGTCTATTAATTCTCTTTACAAGATTTACTACAAGCGGCTTTACAACTTACCTGACCCCTCACCTTCTTTGATGTCGACCCATCCTACGATTCCGGAATACTTAACGTCCTCTGACCTGCCCTGCATCGACTCAAATACCTCCTCGGACCTTGATAAACCTATTGCCCCCGAGGAAATTGATCTTGCTATCAAATCTCAGAAGCCGTCCAAAGCCCCAGGCCCAGATGGCTTCCCGATGTCCTATTATAAAACTTTTCAATCCGCGCTACTCCCCCACCTCACAACGGTATTTAATCTTATACTAGACGGGTCCCCCTTCCACTCCCACACAACCAAGGCTGTTATTACAGTGATCCCAAAACCCGACAAGGACCCCCAGCTTGTCTCTAACTACCGGCCTATATCACTTTTGAACTCCAACTTGAAATTCTTCACCAAAGTGTTGGGCAATAGACTCAACCCTATTCTCCCCTCGCTCATACACCCTGACCAGGTGGGCGTCGTCCCTTCTAGACAGGCTCTCGATAATACTAGACGCGTCATTGATATTATTCATCACATTAACCTACAGAAGATCCTGTCTTTGGCACTCTCTTTAGATGCGGAGAAAGCCTTTGACAGGGTATCTTGGCCCTTCATGCAGCAGACCCTCCAGCGTTTTGGCTTTCACGGTAAATTTCTCCAGGCCATTCAGGCCTTATACCAAAACCCCTCGGTGTCGGTACTTTCTAACGGCTTGTTGTCAGACACCTTTACAATCTCCAACGGAACCCGCTAGGGGTGTCCGCTATCACCTCTTATATTCGCACTTGTCATCGAGCCACTCGCGAACCGCATCTGCGCTAACCCTGACATTTCTGGATATGTGTCAATCACGCCGAGTATACCAGTTCCCTTTTTGCCGACGATATCCTCCTGACCTTGACGAACCCAACTATTTCTCTCCCGAACCTCTTCCCGGGAACTATCTATATATGGCAACCTCTCAGGATACAAGATTAACCAGACAAAATCTGAAGCCCTCTCCCTACACATACCTAAATCTGCAAAGTCCCAACTGAAACAGAATTGTCACTTTTCATGGCGCAAACACTCGCTTAAATATCTTGGGGTTTCCATTACTAAATCCAACAGTACTATCTACCGTGCTAACTATCCCCCGCTAATTGCTTCTATTCTTAAGGATATCCATCAATGGGAATCATACTTACTCTCTTGGGTGGGACGTATCAATGCAATAAAAATGAACTCCCTCCCCAAACTCCTATACTTATTCCAGACGCTTCCAATCTCGATCCCTCACCAGTCTATTACTACCCTCCAATCTTCTCTATGTAAATTTATTTGGAACCATAAGAAACCCAGAATACGATGAGATATTTTAGCTAAACATTCTCAGAATGGCGGTCTAGGCCTCCCCATCCTCCGGCGATATTACGATGCAACTAGGTTGACCCAAATGATTGCCTGGCATGCTCCAAAACATACTAAATGGTGGGTTGACCTGGAAAGTGATCTCATGGAAATCCCTTTGATTTCATACTTACCTTGGCTTCTTAGCAAGCATCGCCCACAGCCCCGCCACCCTTCACCCACAATAGATTTGACACTTAGCCATTGGCAGAACTTGAACAAAAAACTAAAACTGTCCACTCATCCCTCCCCTCTGACTTCCATCTGGTATAACTCAGCATTTCCCCCGGGGCTCTCTCACCAAATGGCCCGCCCTTGGATTTCTGCAGGCATCACCAGAATTCGCCACTTCACAGGTACACATGCCATTAAATAATTTTCTGATTTACAAAACACATATAATCTACCCAACTCTCTGTTTTACCAATATCTTCAAATCCGTCACTTTATTTCTTCTCTTCATCTACCCTTTCCATTGCTGGTTCCCTCCCCTCTCGAGAGATTCTGCATACATAACTCAACTGACAGGGGCTCTTCTCTACAAATCCATCCTCATCCCTGAAAATCCCTCTCTTGAGCCGCACGAGCTAGCATGGGAGGCCGACCTCGGACAAAACTTCGACGAGGAGGGGTGGAGCGCAATTTGTTACGCAATCTCACAATGCTCCATCAGCGTAGCAATCCACGAAAATTCATAAAAAATATATACAAGATGGTACTTGGTACCGGATCGGCTACACAAAATATACCCGGATACCTCCGACCTTTGCTGGAGGAATTGCGGACATGTGGGCACCTTTTATCATATTTGGTGGACCTGCCCGGTAATCGTTAAGTATTGGACGATGGTCCGCACGCTCTCCTCTCAACTAATTGATTTACCCGCACCTCTCTCACCCGCTAATCTTCTTCTCTGCGCTCCGCCCGACGTTATTTCTAAGGATTCTAAAAAATTGATCCTCTTTATTTCTTGCGCAGCTAAATACCAAATAGCGCGCAATTGGAAGAGCTCCAAAACTCCCAGTCGTCAGGCACTAATAAATAGAATTTGGTTTGTCGCAAACATGGAATATATCACCAGCCTCCAACACAACACAGTACAAAAATTCCATTCCACTTGGCTCCCCTGGTATAGATACCACGACCACCCCCTCCCAGGATTGAGCTAAGTACGAATCCCAACCTATATATTTTTTTTTTCCTTCTCTCTCCTTCTCCCTCCCCACTTCCCCCACATCTCCCGGACCCCTGATCCAGGGGAGGGCATCTTCTTTTTCTTTTTTCCCTTCTTCTTTCTTCACCCCCTGATATCTCTCTCTAGTACTCCCCATCCCATCTACTCGACCTTTTTATTTTTCCACATACCTACCGACCCCACTTTAGCTCGAAATCTTATGAGCTTGAGCTTCTTCCCGACGTTATGTCTCTTTTTTCTTCAAAACTCTCTTACTATTCCCATTCTTAATCTCCAGAAGTAGTGCTACTATAGTATATAGTCCTATTCCTCAACTGCCTTTTTTATTCTCTCTTGGAGACATTTGACGTATAAATGCTGATACTGGCTTCCTAGCCACATGTATACCGATTGTGTCATTGTTATTTTTCTATTTTGCTGTTCCGTATGCTTCTCCCTTTCAATAAAAACTACATGATTAAAAAAAAAAAAATTGCTAACTTTATTTATATATGGAAGAGTTTAGATTCTACAGTACATGAAGAGTGTGGGCTGCTGACCTACGTCTGAATCCTTTGTGTAATCATCAGAACTTCCATACTGCTAGGAGAACAATCTTTAGGAATAAAACTTCTGACCATTTTATTATTAACTCTTATTTTAAGCAGCAGAATTTTTAAACATATTTGGGTACATGATGGGAAGTCTGTTATGTCAATGTATCCATGAATCCAAATGAAATCCTCACGCGCTGTAATAGCAGGTATTAATTAAGGTCAAGATCTAGATAAACTTTTACATAGTAAAAGTCTGTTATGTCAATGTATCCATGAATCCAAATGAAATCCTCACGCGCTGTAATAGCAGGTATTAATTAAGGTCAAGATCTAGATAAACTTTTACATAGTAAACTGAAGAAATAGGAATAGAACGTTGAATTTATAATTCAACATTACGCAAAATAAAATAGTATGGTAATTCCATTATTAGAAATATTTTTTATTATAATCCAAAAATTTGTAGGTAGCATTGAATAGCTTCCTGGGCACAATTAAATTACCAGCCTCCAACAATGTCTTCTCTGAATCAGCTGTCAGTCAGGATGGGCAGTAAATGCAATATGACTTTGTATGCTGCCATCATCTGACCACGGTTGCCCTATAAAAACATAATTCTGCCCAAGTGCTGTTATGGCCATACTTGTGTTTGCCAGATAGAGATCAGCCATTCATTTTGTAGTTTTGGCCACACAGTTTCATCAGAACATGTGTGGGCACCTTAAAAAGTGCAATGAAAACAAATCTTATCTGTAATCTACTGTGTTGTATTTTTATCATTCTCCCCAGAAAACATTCTAAAATGCCAGCTTGGTAAATATTGATCCTCAGACTGTTTTATTTGCATGCATACTAATCCTTTTACAAGACACAATAAATACGCTCCTTTGCCAGTAATGTGAGTTTATGTAACACCTCTCTAAAGTAACCACAAGTGTCTTTAAAACAAATGTTTTAGATTATGTTTCCATTTTCTGTGCCGACCAAGGAATTGGATATGCACAATTGGTCTGATATAAAGTTACATGTCTGAGCCTACACATTTAACCAGTGAACTAGGTTGTATGCACTGAGCAAACTGGAACTGTTCAACCCTACAGTATATGCAACTTGCTTTATGAGTCCAGTAAGGAATGTTTGATATGTATGTAAATGGTATGTTAGTGCCAATGGAGATTTCTAGTTAAAAGTTAATATAAGCCAAATTTATTATTGTACTGTATTTCACTATTGTGCTTCATTTCTCCTTTGATCCCATTGTTGTGTAATCGCATTGGGATATATACTTTCTAACTTGACAAAAACAAGATGCATTTCTATTTGTAAAATATTCCTATAAAATATTCCACTATAATGCTAAATAATTTATTGATGTCATAAACCTAAGGACAGGCAGCCGCATATGAGAAAAGGCTGGACATTCTGGATTCTTATTGAAAACACTTTGAATCAGATGGCTAAATGATAACCAGTTGTGATAGCTACCCGCATATTTTAAAATATATGTGTATGTATCCAAAAATGATTTTGTTATTTGATTTATTCTCAAGTCCCCTGAAGTGTTTAATAAATACAATATGGTAAAACTGAAATCATGCTCATTGCTGCTATTACTTTGGTAATTCTCCAAGATGAAATCATACTTTTCAGGTTATAAATATACATTTTTATTGTTGATTTTTATACTCAAATTTGAAATATTGCTTCTCTGCTTTCATATTTTCAAGACCTTATTACAGAGCAATAAATCTACAGAGGACTAAAGGAACTCTAATTGATATCAGGTGATTTTAAAACAAAGAGAAAACAACTTGTGCTTATCCTTTGTTACAATCCACGGACTTGAAAATGTGCACACAATTCTTTTGCTCTATGTTCTCTAAAGATTAATAGATAAATAAAGTGGACAGCCACAAGATGAATCCCAGTTTTGTGCAATGACACGCTAGCCATTTCTTTAAAATAGAAATGATCTGAGAAACACAATTTTAAAAAAAATTCTGGGAGAAGAAATATTGAGAGATTTACAGTACGTAAACATGTAGGGGTAAAATTACTAAGATGGGAGTTATATTTAAGATTGGATGTTGCCCATAGCAACCAATCAAATTCTAGGTATTATCTTCTAAAAGGTGCTAGACAAATGAGAAGTAGAACCTGATTGGTTGCTATGGGCAACATCCCATCTTGAATAGGACTCACATCTTAGTAAATTTACCCCGTAGTGTTTATATTGTATATTGTGGCACACAGATGTCTGATAGATTTGGTGCAAAGCACAGTATCCAGCTTGATGCTATTTGTGAGACCTGGTGCACAAACTATTGCTAATAGCTTAAGTACAAACCTATTGATAATGGTGTCCAATGACAATATGGCTGCTTTACGTTTATAGTAAGTTCAGTGAGAGCCAAAGTAATTTTCCATCTTGAGTTACATGTAGATCATGACAATATGGCCTCAGTAGATTAAATTTGTAAGTATTATCTGCAGAGGAATGGAAACGTAGTCAGTGATGGGAGCTGGAAGCCATAAGGCCCTCCAGCCTTTACTTCCTTCTTTGCTATAACATGTGTTCACTATACTGTAGCTTGTAACAGTAATACTTAGTGGAGTTCAAGCATCAAACAGTTTAACAGGCATAAGTAAGCAGCAAGCCATGAGGACCTGTATACGAACATTTTTATAGATTGATAGCAAAGTAAGAAAGATGAGCATGATGGATAACCTAGCAGGTTTGGGAAAGGACTTAACCACTGATAAGGAAGATAGAGTGATCCTATACATGGACTGGCACTGAGAGGAACCAAATATAGAGCAGTTTAGGTGTGGCTGAGTTATTATGTACAGTTGTATTGAGTAGACATGGAACAAAACAATTTGTGATGGAAGGCTGGTTAAGAGGAGAACTTTTAGGGCCTGATGAGTTGAGAACAAAAGATAACAAGTACTGTAACTGTGCACCAGGACAAACTTGGTGCAAATACATTTATTATTTTTGCATGCATGGTATATACTGGCTGCATGTAGCTTACCTAAAAGTCCACGTTAACACAGTAGTTGATATTGCTGGGAGTCAGGAGGGCATGGACCTTGAAGGTAGTCACTACATTACAGACATCTTTGAAAAAAAAAAAAAAGGGAGCAGAGAGCTTTAAGATGGCTCTATCTGCCCCATTATGTAGCTTTGTTTCAATCACCCTCACCCTGGTTTCAAAACCCCCAGGGGCATCCTCATTTGAAAGAGGGGAGTACCCTCTTTCAAATAAAGAAACCTTTTATGTGTTATTGGCTGCTCATTTCCAACCAACATAACTTGCACTGCAAAAATATGAGTAGAGTCAGTGGATATAGGAGGACCAGTAATTAAAACTCACCAATCCTTGCAACTACACATTTGGAGGACCTTCATTTAAAGGAGTACTACAAAAAGTAGTTTAGTGATGGTGTGTGCTAATGCACAGATCTCCCTCATCCCGACATCAACCAATATAGTCTAATCTTGTTGGGTTACTATATTATTCCAACACATTCTCTTTGTATCATTCAGTTAGGTTAAAAATATTATTTACTATTTTAGGTGCCGATCTTATAATATTTATAGTTTAGTTTTGTAAACCTATGTCTGGAACACATGTTTTTTCTGTTTTTGAGAGGTAGATTAATTCCAACACAAAAATCACAAAGTATTTCTTGGTGGTGGTTACAAAAACGAAAATATGCTGATTTGCTTTCAGTTCACTTTCTTGCAATATCACTAAAATGGATATGCTAGATTGTCTTTGACGTGTAAGGTAACTGATGCAATTTTCTGGAAATTCAAAGTCCCCTGTAAAAAGCAAGGTATAAATTGTGTGGGATCAGCATAAATAATTACTGTTATTGATGTCGGAATGTGACCATACCAAAAAGTGCCAAAATTGGCTCGATAGTGAAGGAGTTTATTTGGTACATAAATTAATTTAAATGGAGCAATATTCTAAGGTAAGCATGAAAACCTTTAAATTAGTGTAAAGGGTAATACACAGGGCCACTATAGAAAAGGAATAAAGAGATGTGGCCATGATGTAGGCTTGACCATGTTACTGTTCATTGAGATTGTCAAGGATCCATCCAAAGATGCTGCACTGTCAATGTGGATGGACACACAATGTTGGTGCATGGCTATGCTTCATTGGCAGGCCTAGGCACTGTAAATTTGGTCCTGCCCCCTATCCTCTCATTACCTTTGGTAGTCCTAAAGTGTAAGTATGTCAGAGTTTGTGTACTGTTTACAACCTGCCAAAATATATGATGATTCAATGGTTTGTTTCTACGGACTGTGAAGTGGGTATGCACCTTGACAGGCACCAGCTGGCACAGTCCAGAAGACTGCAACTTAGATTTTTCTGCAGAATAAATATAGCCTCTAGTACAAGAGCATACTACTACAACTACATTGTATAAGCAGTAGATGATAAGAAGTCCTCAAATATATATAGTAATATTTATTTTATTTCCTATGTAAGCACAGTACCTAAGCCACTATTGCTTAAGAGGATTATAGTTAAGTCTGCTAATTACAGTGCACATATTTAGCTATTTTATTTGAACGTTGTCTTCCCTGTTTGAGATCCTCAATCAAAGAGTCTGTGGCAGGTAACTGAGCTGCTTGGTCTTAGAGTACAAGCTGTTACGCTAAATTCAGAGTACTCCAAGTCATCTGTTCTCTTTAGGGGCATATGTATTAAGCAGTGCCAGATTAAACCCCGTGGAGGCCCCTAGGCAGTCAAATCTTGGGGGCCCCCTTGCAAATTATCTCCTAATACGTTTTTATTTGTACCAACCAACAGTCTACGATCTGGAAACTGTAATGGGAATCTGATGTCTATTGTTAATGGGTACATTAAATAATACAGTATTTTCTCTATAGAGTCTTTAATGTTAATTTTTTTGTGTCTTTGAGTTGATTCATATTTTCTATCTTTTGGAAACAATTTAAGAAAGCTCGGTTGTAATTTTCATTCAAGATCAAATCAATATTATTTTGATCCGTTGTCGCAGGGCCCATAGGACAGTAACTACTCTGCCTATTTGGCAATCTGGCCCTGGTACTCAGCTTTGGAGAGGTAAAGTGGAGAGAGATAAAGTACCAGCCAATTCTCTCCTAACCAGTATGGATTTTACCTATGGGCTGCAGGACTATAGCCCCCCCCCCCCCTCCCCCCAGGTAAAATCTGCCACCCTGCTCAGTGTCTGTGAGCAAGATGCAGTCCGTGACTGCACTGGCTTCACTGTGACTGTCAGTGATTTCCTATTGGAAGTCCTAAATGTCAGTCACAGACACACAAAGCAGTCCTATTGGCAGGTGTTTCCTCCCTCCGGTACTGCCAAGCTGCAATAGGCAAAGAGCTGGCTTCCTGTAGGAAGGCACTTTCTGCCTTTACCACAACCCAATCCGACTTCTATGGGCTGGAGTCAGGAATCCATGTCTCCTCTCCGGGCTGGGGGTTGTGGCACCACCTCTAGTTAAAGTAAGTAGTAGCCACCACTGCTCCTAACTTTTAGTTTTTAAACACAGCCTGTACCATGGCAGCTAGGAGCTGATTGGTACTTTTTCTCTCTCCACTTTGTCGCTCTCCAATGCTTAGTGCATATGCCTCCACATATAAATGGAGCCGCGCTCATCTGAGGCAGCTCCCTCGCAGGTGGGCACTCCCGGCGTGACTAGGCAATCTGTCCACCTAGTCACGCTGGGAGTGTACAGAGACGCTCCCATTGTGAGTTAATATGGCATGCGGAGGCCCGGCCGGATGGGGATGCTCTCGACAATAGGCGCGCCAGAGAAGGGGCGCCTAGTCACAGATAGAGCCACAACTAGCATGGCTCCATCTGTATGTTCTACAGTAGATTTGCTGTATCACTGTATGAAGCAGCAAATTGGCCTATGCATTGAAAGGCTCTCAGTGCTGTTCTTTGGGAGTTTGACAGTAAAATTCTGGCCATAATTATGGAATGATGGTGATAATCTGATTTTACCTCAGTTTTTTCATGTCTATAAAAATATGAATTAAATGGTATTTCATTAGTTTAACTGCATTGTTTATGTGACTAATTTCTTGATACATGCAATCACCTTTTGTCTTCTAGATGTATTATACAAATATTAATTTTAAAAATGAAATGGTCATTTTCTTGATTTTTTATTTAAATGCAACCAACTCTATTTCACTATGCGATAAAGGATAAAGTAGTGAAGCTAAATACTGTATATATAACAGTGTATATGAACTATGGTAGAGTAAACTTCCATACCTCTTGTCATGTTTCACAACTTTAACTCCTGCAAATGTAACTCAAAAATTGAATTGACAACTTCTCCAAGTTGTGTTTACAAAGGGGTCTTTTTAATGCTTTATCAGGGCTTTTCATGTCATGAAGCAAGGTAAGAATCTCCTTTCATGTAGGATGTTTTTTTTATATGTGAATAGACCTAGGGGCCTATTCATTAAGGTTAGTGGGACAATTAAACAGGTGGAAACAGAAATTTCTGCAATTTGTATATTTAAGTAAAGGACTCATTCACCATTTCTGCAGTGCGGAGATATTGAGGATATATCTTCGTAGAGTACAGACCCAATGTGCTATACACTGCCAAACAATTTTTTGGATGTAGAAATTGTACATTTCATCAAGCATCAAAAACTGAAAGTTTTCATACTGTAGATAAAACGGCAGGGCTATCGTCAGATAGCATTAGACCACTAAGTCCTGCTACTTCCTATAGGAAGCGATAAAGATTGAGAAGAGACATCCATCTGGAACCTTCTGTTTCCTCTGGCCCTTGTGATGAAGTCAAGCATCTGCAGTTACACCACCAAACATCCCAGTTTCCACTGCCACTGGATTACTCACCATATCTTTGCAAATATATGAAACTAAGATCTCTGAATTATCTACTACCATGTAGTTTTTCAAATGTTATTGTAAAAAAACAAAACCTTGGTGTGCTGGGGAAAAGCTGGCTGTACATACTTGCAGTGAGAAAGATGAGGACTACAGACAGAAAAGTGAGAGGATGAGGGTATGGAAATTAGAGGAAGCATTATGATAGAACCAGAAGGGCAGTGAGGCAAGGAAGTACAGTATCAGAGGATAGGTAAGGGTAACTATAATATAAGAAAGGAATGGGGAAACATAGAAGATGTGAAACGACACAGAGAAAAAGTATGAAAATGTGGAAAGTTTGAGAGACAGGATGACAGGCATGATAGAAAGAAATGAGCATCAGAATGAAGATGATATAATAGAAAAAGTAAAGGGAAAATAATGTGCATAAAGAGCACTACTACTGTGTGGCATAATGTGTACTTTCCATCTCCAGCCTGATCTACCCCTCTGTCTATCTGGCTCCACCCACCTTTCCCCATATCTCTATGGCTTCAACCCCCCCCCCCCACACACACACACATATACACACTTTTCTCCAATGCTATCCCCTGACAACACTTCTTTTCTCCGGTGCTAGCCCCTTACAACACTTACCTTCTCTGTCTTCTGCTGCTCCTCTTCGTGGCTCCTCACTATCATTAAGCGGCTTGATGTCATGACTTTATCTGTACTATTTCGTAAAAATACATTTTTATTGCACCAGGCTCCTTCTTTATGGCAGCGCCCTAATCTTTAGTCCCCTAAGTCACCAGGCCTGCATGTTCCCCATCCTTAGTGCTGGAAAATTCTTACTGCTATACTATATCCCAAGTGTGGAGGAATACTTATTTTATAGCAGCTTTCTTTACACCCCCCCCCTCATCCACAGAAATACAGTAGGCATGCATTCTTATTACTAGTTTACATTGGTTTCTCCTCAGCTTCATGACACTGCCCAGCCCCACCTTCCTCCTCCTTGTACTAAGCGTTGGAGAGTGATAAAGTACCAGCCAATCAGCTCCTAACTGCCATGTTACAGGCTGTATTTGGAAAATTGCAATTAGGAACTGTAGGTTGGCAGTTTATCTCTCTCCACTTTATCACTCTCCAAAGGCTTATTACATCTATCCCTATGTGCGACCAGTGTGTCAAGTTCAACTGACACACTGAGTCTGTGCACCAGATGTGCTGCTGACCTGAAGGGTGATGATTCATCATCATTCTTCATCAATCTCACCAACACTGCAGAATTGCCTTGTAGCAACTCTAATTGGTGTACCTTCCTCTGCCTCTCCGTCATTCAGGGCACATGTCCCATCTGCCAACCTAGCTGTGCCCTTGGAAAATCAAATCCTTAAGGATGAATAGGCCCCCTAAAATTTATTGGTAGAATTTGGAAACATTTTAAGCCCAGACAGTCCACGTGGTGTCTTATTTCCACATGATGATAAGGGAAATGATTTTTTTAATGTTACCAAATTAGTCAAACTACCAAATATTTATTTTGAAAAAGAATGGGTAATATGGGAGAGGGTTAAGAAAGTGTGGTTACCTTGGCCTTATACTGTGCAATAAGAAAGATTTATGATCTGAAGCTTACTCCTAATCTGATATTTTAGAGGTTATTTTTTGGGGATGAAATTCAGAGCCAATTTTTAGGCTATTGGCTGTCAACATGCTACACTCCTCAGAAGCTATTGCTCTGGAAGCTCTATTTCATTTTGGCCATTCATATACAGCTGTACGGTGGCTTGGATGACATTGTAATTGATTTTTTTTATCATTTTCATGTAACAAATTATAAATTATTCACAGAAGTCAATGATCACATAAGTATGTTGTCTATGTTGAATTCTGTCCCATTATATGAATCCAACCAATCCCAATAGTCTGGCAAGTTTCAGGTTAATCCAAAGATCACCAGCTTGTTGGGTTGCATCAGAAAAATAGATTCAACAATTTTTTTTGGACCATTTCTTAATTTAAATTCTGTCTGCTAGTTTTCATTCATTTTTTTTTTAAATCACAAATTTTATTTTATTGAAAAGAAACAATGGGGGTCATTCCGAGTTGTTCGCTCGTTGCCAATTTTCGCAATACTGCGATTAGTCGCTTAATGCGCATGCACAAGGTTCGCAGTGCGCATGCGCTTAGTTATTTTACACAAAAGTTAGGTATTTTACTCACGGCATAACAAAGCTTTTTCATCGCTGTGCTGATCGTAGTGTGATTGACAGGAAGTGGGTGTTTCTGGGCGGAAACTGGACATTTTATGGGAGTGTGCGGAAAAACGCAGGTGTTCGAGTTGCAAAACGCAGGAGTGGCTGGAGAAACGGGGGAGTGGTTGGGCAAACGCTGGTTGTGTTTGTGACGTCAAACCAGGAACGAAAAGGACTGAGCTGGTCGCAATGGCTGAGTAAGTCTGGAGCTACTCAGAAACTGCTAAGAAATTTCTATTCGCAATTCTGCTAATCTTTCGTTCGCAATTCTGCTAAGCTAAAATACACTCCCAGAGGGCGGCGGCTTAGCGTGTGCACTGCAGCTAAAAGCAGCTAGCGAGCGAACAACTCGGAATCACCCCCAATGACCCCAATCACCCCAATTAGCATATGAAAATGGTGGAAGCCAATAAAAGCTATATATGGATTCCAAGAAGAACAGAATAAGTGGAATCACAGCAGGAAAAACAAAAAATGAAACAATCAGTGAGCTAACAAGCATCAGAAAAGACATTTAACAATAATCAAATACGGGGAAGCTGCACCAGGGGAAGTATAAAAGGCTTCAGAAGTGGGGATGGTGAGAGGGAGGGGAGGGAGAGATTAAAAGCAGTCTAAGGGTCAGAAGGGAATAAACTAAACATAGGATGAGTAACAAAACGTTTGGAAATGCGGGGAAGAATGGAGAAATAAATAAGATAGGGTAAAGGGGAAGAAAAATTGAAGGGAGGGCTAGGGGGGAGGGGGTACAGGGTAAAAGCAAGGGATTAGAGGTAAGAGCAAGCCAGATTGTAAGAGGATGTAAAGTGTAGAGAGTACTGAATGGGAGGGGACATCTAGGAAAAAAGAGTTAAGTAAGGCCAGGGAGAGATGAATTGTGGAGCCTATGCCATGCGGACCAAGTATCATGAAACTTGTCCACTGTGTTGTTCTGCAGGCTGGAGAGATACTCCGTTTTGGATACTGTTACAGAGTAACTCCATTATATACATTTTAGGGACATATATTATCATACAAGGAAGGAATGAATTGATAATATTGGCTTCTGTAACCTGAAGCCTAATTAACATCCATACACTGTAGCCTTAGCTGAATAGACAATCTCAGCACACGGCCAGCTCAGCCCACTGATACAGCTAGCCCACATGCTGTGAAAGACACACCCACAGGTTGCAGGTATACCTGAGCACTTGAAATCAGAGCGCACTCTCCCAAAACCACTGAGGCAGATGTACAGTAGCTGCACACAGCTACAAAGCCTCCAGAAGCATGAATTGCTCATCACCAGGACCGATCTCCTTACTAAGGCTAAGTATTGTATACACATGGCTTAATGGCATAGAATAGTTAAATATGTGTTTGTGGTAAAGTAGTTGTGAAACGATTGGCATAGAATAGTTGATTTGTAAATACATTTGACTTTAAGGTTAATGGTACTTGTGCAATCATGTGATAGTTGTGTGTTTGTGATAATACTCTATGAAATCTGTAATGAATTGGAACAGTAGACAATCTGTACCATAGCATTCCTGGTATACATTTGTGGATGGTGATTTATAACAGATTGTAGTGGTTTTGTATGGTGCATCTTGCTGAAGTATAGAAGTCAACACATACTTCCTTTTGTTACTGTAGTCATGTGCTTGTAGCAATGGCATGCTGATACTTGTGGTTACCTGGTGATCCGGTCTTGTGATTGTTCATATAGCATAGCCAGCATACAATATGCTCCGGTTATTGAGATACTGTGTTGGCTTGGAATTGTGAAAGGGGATTAGATGGCTTGGAATTGTAATATCAGCACATATGCATTATATTGAAGCTTATACATTTTGGAATATAGTGGAGTCTTATGGCTTCTGCTATGTGATTATGGTGTAGCAAAGAATGCCATGTGTTTGGACTTGCAAATCTAAAATGGCTGCTGGCATTCCCTTTTGAACCATATGTTACAGACTTTGGAATCATGGGAGTTTTCCAAAAATGGAGTCTAGCTTCTGTCCCATGCGGTCTGTGGACAATGCAGCCACATGCTGCCCCTCCCCCACACACACACAAACACACACATACATAAACCAAAACCAATCCCCTAAGGTATTTCTCTAAGATATATATATTGTCCAATATATATCAATAAATCTAGGATTTAGCCGAGTGCTTTGAGTGATATCTCCCCAGTAATAAATACACACCTACAGTACAGTACATACATCTCCCACACTTCTTTCATCCTATTTGTTTCTTATATAGTTTGAATCTGTGAAACTATTATATGGTGACTTGCATTGTATTTGACCAATACTGTTTAATGATAAAAGTGAATTCTATGAGTAGCAATTGTTTGTTGAAATACATTCTTATGATTTACATTCTATATGACTGGCGTGCATTCTTATATGAACAGAATATTCCTAATGATTTAAAGATATATATGTCTAGATGCAACCTCTGCGGGTTTGCTTATAAAAGGTACACAATTAGTGATGAACTATTATAAATCACTAAAGGGTTAAAATTATACATTTGCTTCAAATATATGAAATATAGTAATATAATACAAGCAATAGAATCAGACAGAGAAAAGGAGGGGAATAGAGAAGGAAAGGGTATACCCCTTAACATGACCCCTTATCATTGGCGCCCGAACAGTACTGCTTTCAATTTAAAAGCAGAGAACCCATATTAAAAAAAAATTCTGTTTAAATCGCTTGTATACAAAATATACTTTATCTCTCTCCGTGCAAGATTTGTTTTTTTTCAGCACTAAGATGTTTCCTCAAGACCAAGGATTCACACTGAAGTAACCAAGCAAGTATGGTTTTAATTTATAATTTTTATTTGTTACAGCAAATACAGTTATCAAATGCATTATAAACTGTAGCACTCTCCCCAAGTTTATAAAGCAGACATTTTGCTGTTCAGATCAACTTGTTCACAGCCAATACAGCCAGGAATTATCACCATTGTTCTAAGTGATGTGCAAACAGTTCCTTTTCTGGCTGGTTTAAGACCTAAGATTTGCATACCAATAGGTTTCCTTGAATACTAAAGTAACTAAAGAATTTGTATGGGACAGAGTAAAAATTTTTTTTTACAAGTTTAAAGTCAAACTGCTTTAGTTTTGTTCTTAACAGATGCATAATTAATTACAGCAAACCCATATATGACTTGTACATTTTTTTGGGATAAATATAAAAGTTTTTATAGTTTTGAAGCAAAAATAAATAGAACTGAAAATTTATTGATAGCGATAGTAATTTTTTTGTTTAACTGAAATGTATGGAAAGTGTATTCCAATGTACTGTGCTGAAGTAATGACACAAACATTACTTAATTGGCAACTTTTCTAATGTTTGTTAAGGAAATCATATTTCACACAGGAAGGCTTTTAGCACCAATGTGAAGCATGATTTCAACTTATCACACCTTCTGTTATTTTGCTCAAAATTTTAGCAGCAACAGAATGGGGGTATTGTTTACAGTGTACAAGACCCAATAAAACAGGGATCTGTATCATACTGTACAGTAGCATTACTGAGCACACACTTGCAATGCACTTGCAATACAATTAGTTAAAATTAATAGATTGTTAATGACTGAATATAAGAACCTTATTTAGGAAGAAGAAAAGAATATGGATAATTCTACATATGCTAAACATGCTAACACTATTTTCTTCTCTTTCCAGATGGACTAAGTGTTATATTTTTTGTTGTTGATGATCCTCTTCTTAGAATAAGTTCATGTAAATTCCATGGAATTATGGATACTTGACAGGTTTTAGTCAAGGGTGTGATATCTGAGTGTGGTACTCAGTCAAGGTATGAGCCGCGTGGGGCGCTCCCACGGACTCATAGATGTGACGCCTTAAGCGTAACATCTGGGGGACTCTGCCCTGGTTGCAGTGGTACAAGGCATTAGTTGAATATGTCTTTGAAAGTTGTCTAGGTGGGTACGTGATTAACGACACATTAAGAATTTTGAGCTGACCAATGCGCACTGGATACCTGTTTTAAGGCCGTTATTAGCGATTTCGGCTGGGTGACTCCAGGTCTGCAAGATAAATTCACCGATTCTATAGAGAATCGAGGACTTCATTTCCACGCAGCAGGCAGCAGGGATATCACACGAATTAGTAATACAGTCATAGAACACCATACATTAAAATATCGATTTCCTTAAATAGTTTAATAAACTCGCAGAAGGGGGGTATTCTAGACCCATTTATTCAACTCTGTTACAATTTATAGGTACCCTGGTATGAAGCTTATAATCAGGTAAGGTATTGATAAGCAGGGTGTAATTATGTGGACCATATAGCGGGTTTTGCAATGAGTCCTGTAATAATCGTTCTATAGATTGGTAAGCAGAAGGTATTTAAAAAAAAAAAAGACTAAATCGCAGGAAGGCGAAGTCTTTAACAATAACGGTAAAGATGGATATTCATATAATTTAAGATGCCGCAGATGTTAGGATGTCTAAATTTTTCTTTCCTTAGATAAACGGGTCATATGGTAAGTATATATATATGACTTCAGGAAACATGAATTTTTAGACTGCTATATACATGACATTATAAATATTAAGAAACAATGCAATATATGTAATACTCGGAACGTTGGACATGTAATATGCCCTTAGTACTAGGTATGTTGCATGATAAGCAAAGATTTGGCGATCTGGGTCTGTCATGTGTATGTACATAAGGAGACGTCTTTTTGTAACATTATTGACAGATGATAATGGATTCAACCTTTCAGCTTATAATAACAATGAGATACATATAATTGTTCTTAAAACTGTATATGGTAATATATGGGATACAAATAGACAGGTGATATTAAAATCATTGTGAAATCCCAGGTATATACAGGTATTTATAATGGAATATATGTGTATATATTGGAGGAAAATATCCTCAAACCACCTAGTGGTAGTAAGTATGTATTGTAGCCCTCTGACCAGATTCTTAGGAATTGGAAAATGGGCGGGACAAGGTTCTTTTGGAAGATCTGGAAAAGTTTAATTGCTGACATATCTCTCATAAGGTGACACAGTATTGGATAAACATTGTCACAACTGTTGTAACAGTACATATGGAAAGGTTGTATAAATCCCAAGTGCTTGTTAAGAGCTGACACAAATGTGATTTTATTTTTTGTGTTCACAACACTGTAAACCCTAGTTAAATTGAGATGTTCAGAATTAAGGAATTAAGGATAACCCTTATGTTTATGTTCTTATACACCAGTACAGGGGGATGACCATAGGTTATAAAATATGATCATCCTGTTTAAACTGTCACAGTAATGATTGAAACTGTGGGAAGGTAAGTTATCCTTAAATGCATATAGTGATAATTTTGATGTGTTTTTTTTTTACCTCTGATGACCAGTAGAGACACTCTTGTCCTTTAGGAGTTTTGGAAGTACCAGATATTGATGTTGTTAGATCAAATGGTAGGACAATTCGTGGTTTCTTTTAACCAGAAAATGGAGAAATTTGCTCATGTTAGAAAAGTGGCTTTGCAGAACATGCATTGGATCAGCTGTTTGCAAAGAAACTATAAAATCATAATCACAAGGTAATCATAAGATATTGAGCTAATGGTTGCCTAAAATCTGATATATGATTGGTCTGTTAACTTGAGTTGTTTCATCTCATCTTTACCGGTCCATAGCAGGTAAAAGAATGGTCTCATATTTAAATAGGTTCTACAGGACAATGTTGTGTAATTGGTAATCTATTTGGGTAAAACTTACTAACAGTTTGTGTGTTTGCAATAGATAGGAAAAAGTTTCATTTTGACAGTAATTGTATTATGTATGCTAATGTTTGTATTTTCTCAGAACATCAAGGAACAGTACAAAAATTTGTCAAAGAGCCCAAGACTTCCTTGATTCTCCTTCCCAATTAATATACAGATTATTGGAAAGGAGAAATGGGGGGTGGTATATGGGTTAGTTCAGGAGAAATATATGTGAAAATCCTGAATATCGGGACAATGTTTTATGAAAATGTGAAAAGCAAAGGCATCCTAGGATCTGGATGCCATCTAGTGGCTAAAATAATGTGAAAGTTCAATCTGTAGTACTCTCAAATAGTGTCAAATGTGATTTGTAAAAATTTCAGAATGGAGTATACAAAATCATCAAGTATCATAGAGGGTGGGGAGGGACAACTAATGCTCTGGAAGAGTTTCTGTTTCTCGCATCTACAGGGAAACAAGTCAACAGAAGGATATCAAAAGACTACAAGTGGATCGGATGGAAGAGAAGACATCATGGGTAGGTAGAAAGAGACATCCAAACTGATATCTCTTTATTTCCTACATAGATACAGATGAGAAGGACGAGCCCAGCTGTAGACAGACGATATGTCCAAAGATGACTGCATGGACCCTTAGATGATCGGACAGGACACAGACCAGAAGTACCGGACACAGATGACCTGAACCAGATGGTCCAAGGGATGATGACACACTCAGAAGACCCCACCACACTATGAGAAGAAGACTTCACAAAGAAACAACTAGGCCTTTAGTTTCCATTGTTGAGGGATATTAGGAAAGGGCTTGCCCACATAGGCAGATTTTTTTGTCCTTGCATAAGTATGCATAAATATAAAAACAAGGTTTTTTTCCATCTACCTATGGCGGTGCAGGGGAGAAATGCCTCTTCTCAACCCCTTCATTACTTTATAATTTGAACTGTGAAATGACTTTGTTGTAATCTTTTCCAAACTAAATCTTTTTTTCTTTAGACACCTGTACTAACACAGAACACATACTTACACTAAAATGTTTTTGACTGTATGTCAGTTTAATCTGTCGAATGCCAGATCACTGTCAACAGGGGGATATGTTACAGAGTAACTCCATTATATACATTTTAGGGACATATATTATCATACAAGGAAGGAATTAATTGATAATATTGCCTTCTGTAACCTGAAGCCTAATTAACATCCATACACTGTAGCCTTGGCTGAATAGACAATCCCAGCACACGGCCAGCTCAGCCCACTGATACAGCTAGCCTACATGCTGTGAAAGACACACCCACAGGTTGCAGGTATACCTGAGCACTTGAAATCAGAGCGCACTCTCCCAAAACCACTGAGGCAGATGTACAGTAGCTGCACACAGCTACAAAGCCTCCAGAAGCATGAATTGCTCATCACCAGGACCGATCTCCTTACTAAGGCTAAGTATTGTATACACATGGCTTAATGGCATAGAATAGTTAAATATGTGTTTGTGGTAAAGTAGTTGTGAAACGATTGGCATAGAATAGTTAATTTGTAAACACATTTGACTTTAAGGTTAATGGTACTTGTGCAATCATGTGATAGTTGTGTGTTTGTGATAATACTCTATGAAATCTGTAATGAATTGGAACAGTAGACAATCTGTAGCATAGCATTCCTGGTATACATTTGTGGATGGTGATTTATAACAAATTGTAGTGGTTTTGTATGGTGCATCTTGCTGAAGTATAGAAGTCAACACATACTTCCTTTTGTTACTGTAGTCATGTGCTTGTAGCAATGGCATGCTGATACTTGTGGTTACCTGGTGATCCGGTCTTGTGATTGTTCATATAGCATAGCCAGCATACAATATGCTCCGGTTATTGAGATACTGTGTTGGCTTGGAATTGTGAAAGGTGATTAGATGGCTTGGAATTGTAATATCAGCACATATGCATTATATTGAAGCTTATACATTTTGGAATATAGTGGAGTCTTATGGCTTCTGCTATGTGATTATGGTGTAGCAAAGAATGCCATGTGTTTGGACTTGCAAATCTAAAATGGCTGCTGGCATTCCCTTTTGAACCATATGTTACAGACTTTGGAATTATGGGAGTTTTCCCAAAATGGAGTCTAGCTTCTGTCCCATGCGGTCTGTGGACAATGCAGCCACATGCTGCCCCTCCCCCACACACACACACAAACACACACATACATAAACCAAAACCAATCCCCTAAGGTATTTCTCTAAGATATATATATTGTCAAATATATATCAATAAATCTAGGATTTAGCCGAGTGCTTTGAGTGATATCTCCCCAGTAATAAATACACACATACAGTACAGTACATACATCTCCCACACTTCTTTCATCCTATTTGTTTCTTATATAGTTTGAATCTGTGAAACTATTATATGGTGACTTGCATTGTATTTGACCAATACTGTTTAATGATAAAAGTGAATTCTATGAGTAGCAATTGTTTGTTGAAATACATTCTTATGATTTACATTCTATATGACTGGCGTGCATTCTTATATGAACAGAATATTCCTAATGATTTAAAGATATATATGTCTAGATGCAACCTCTGCGGGTTTGCTTATAAAAGGTACACAATTAGTGATGAACTATTATAAATCACTAAAGGGTTAAAATTATAAATTTGCTTCAAAGATATGAAATATAGTAATATAATACAAGCAATAGAATTAGACAGAGAAAAGGAGGGGGATAGAGAAGGAAAAGGTATACCCCTTACCATGTCCCCTTATCAGATACGAACCAAATTCGGTTTAATAGTTCAAGACGGGATGGAGGGGAAGGTTGTTTCCAAGCTTTCGCAATTTAAAATTTAGCCACACAAACTATATGGAGGATCATTTTGTTGTCCGAGTTGGCTAACTGGCAGGCTGGGGCACACTGGAACAGCATCACTGGAGAGAGGGTGGGACAGTTGGGAATTGCAGAGGCTATAAGTGCTCGAACCAAGGACCAAAAAGGAGCAATCCGAGGGCAGGTCTACCAATGGTGATAGAAAGAACTTATCATTCCACACTGACGCCAGCAGAGGTTAGAAGTGGAGGGGAAAATTTGGTGTAGACGTTCCAGTACTAGGTACCATCGTGTGTAGACTTTGTAAGAAGAGATTCTCCTATAGATATGCCCGTAATGTCAGGATTGAGGCGGATACTGCACGCAAGGGGTTCAATAACTAGGGCAAAAATGAGTGGTAAGAGAGGGCACCCCTGCCGTGTTCCATTTGAGATGGTAAACGGACTTGAGAGAATCCCACCTGCCAGGATAGATGTAGATGGATTGTGATAGAAAACTTGGATGGCCTGGAGAAATTTTCCTTGAAAGCCAAACCTTCGAAGAGTGTGATTCAGGAAGGACCAGGAGACTCTATCAAGGCCTTCTCTGCGTCTAAGGCCAGGAGTAAGGAAGTTTAATGACGTTAGAATGATGAATTAAGTTAACTGTTCGTCTGGTATTATCCAAGGCCTGTCTAGAAGGGACAAAGCCTACCTGATCCTGGTGGATGAGGGAGGGGAGGAGAGGGTTTAGCCGGAGAGCAAGGATTTTTGCTAAAAGTTTAAGATCTGTGCTTAGGAGGGAAATTGGTCGATAGTTGGATACCAGCTGATGGTCCTTACCAGGTTTGGGAATAACTGTTATAAGGGCTTTGGTGGTTTCTGGAAAAAAAAACCTGCCATCTTAGACTTTATTAAAAGTTTACGTAATATGAGGTACGAGAGAGCTCTCAAAAGTCTTGTAGTATGAGAAGGGGAGACCATCTGGTCCCGGGGCTTTAGAGGGCTTCTGGAGCTTGTGAGCGTAAGAGACCTCTTCGACGGTTATAGGGCGGCATAGTGTAGTAGAGGTAGACTGGTCAATCTGGGGCAAAGAACAGAAAGCAAGATAATCCGACACGGGTATGGTCGGGGCAGGTGATGGGGAGATAAGGTTGGTGGAATTATAAAGACAGGTGTAGTAATTGGAAAAGATGGAGTTGATCTCTGTGGGGTTATAATGAAGATTACCCATTGGATCTTTAAGCGAGACTATATTGAAGCAGCCTTACGGGCCTTGAGGCGGTTGGCAAGAAGGGTGTCAGCCTTGTTACTCTTCTCATAAAACCGCTGATTTAGCCAGTGAAGTGACTTATCAATTTTCTCTGAGAGGATTGCATTAAGGGCCGCCCTTGCCTCAATAAGTCGTTTGTAATTGGCATCAGTCGGAGTGCGTTTGTGAAGGGAGTCCAGGGCGTGGACCTGGTCAGTGAGGGTTTGTAAAGATTTCTTCTGTTCCTTATTCCTATGAGAGGCATAACTGATCACGTTGCCACGGAGGATGGCCTTATGGGCCTCCCAGACAAGAGGGGTACATCCGACGTCTGAGACATTGAGACCAAAGTAGTCCTGAAGTATGTCAGTCAGTTGAGATTTGAAGTGTGGTAGTTTCAAAAGCATTTCGTTCAAACGCCAGGAGGACCATGAGACTGGGGAGTCCAACAGATCAAAAGTGGAAGTGACAGAAGTGTGATCAGACCAGAGGTTAGGAGTGATTAAGGAGTTGTGTAAATGTTTAGAGGCCAGCGGGCCACAAAATAAGAGGTCAATCCTAAAGTAAGAGCAGTGAGGGTCAGAATAGTAAGTATAATCCCTGTGGGAGGGGTTAAGAGCACGTCAAGTGTCTACCAGGGTAGCTTCCCGTATCTGTTTGGATAAGAATTTAGATATAGGGCACACTCGAGAGCAGGCCTGGGGATTTGACCTGTCCAAGACTGGATCCATAACACAATTAAAATCACCACCAAGAAACAAATATCCTACCCACCTTTTATGGAGAGCAGCAAAGAAGGACTTAAAGAATTTGTGTTGGCCAGTATTGGGGCATAAGCATTGGCAGTCAGAATAATGTAGCGGCCGTCATTATCAGTGTAAACCGAGCTCTGGACAAATGGAATTCTGTTGATGACCATAATGGCTACGCCATTGTGCTTAGAGTTGCTGGAAGAATACAACACAGTAGAAAAGCATTTGGATAGCAGGGTAGGGTGACCAGGCTTCCGAAAGTGGGTTTCTTGAAGCAAGACAATGTCTGCATGCAGAGTGTGTCTGCATGCAGAGTGCGAATTGTGCGAAACAGGTGAGAACGTTTCTGGGGTGTATTGAGGCCCCGAACATTCATAGAGGCAATTGTGAGAGGCATAGTGTCTGAGGGTAAGAGGGAAGTAGAAAGAATGAAGGAGGGGAGAGTGAATGGACTGCCCTGCAAAGAGGGTAGGGAGGAGGGAAAGCAAGAGAAAGTAGGAAAGAGAAGCCTATGATATAGAAAACAGAAGTGGGGGGGGGAACTTGTTTCTTAACCCTCACGAAGCTAAGAGGAGAGAAAAATAAATAATTGAGATATAAATGGCATGGAGAGAGGTACTCAGATGTCAGGACACTAAAGTCCAGGAAGGCAAGGACTAAGAAGCCCTAAACACCTCAAGGGGAATGGGAGTTTGTGGGAGGGAGGAAGTTAAATATTAATGGTCGTACTGGTTTGATCTTTTCATGTCCTCTTAATAATGCAAACACTTTTTTATCGAAAAGCACTTTATAGTGCTGCATGTGTTGTATATTATACTCAAGAGTTTTTGCTGAGCCACCACCATCAGTGTGATTCTACCTGAAATGCCCGTTGTTGGGTGAAAATAAAACTATAAGACTTTTTTTCATATATCATTATTGAATGAGTGCCTCTTTTACAAAATATATATTTTTTCTGGACCATTTAAGGAACAGACTATAGGGAGCACCTGGATTTATTAGTGTTTAAAAGTGTGCAAATGTTTATACACGGTTTTATATATATATATATATATATATATATATACACACACACACACACACACATACATACACACACATATATATATACATATACATACATACATACACATAAATACACACATATATATACATACATATACACATGCACACATATACATACATAGATACAGAAGAATTGTACAATTGATACTGACAGAGGGGGGTAATCCAAAAGGTAAAGCCAGCATAATGCAGAGTCTGTTTAAACTAGGTCAGTGTAGCAGAACCCGAGTGGTTGGCGTGAGGGAGTCCGCCACAAACGTCAAGGGGGACTAGTAAAGTGGAGACATAGTGTGTGGGGGAGTAAACAATGGGCAGACTGTTCAATATGCCAGGTCCCACCACACCACCCGAGCATGCCCCTCCCACTCCAAAAAAAACCCACACCATTAGGAGTCTGGAATTTCTGAAGCCAGACTTTAGAAAATATAGAGCTTGTGTCCATCAAAAACAGGTAGCTGTAGTGTAACAATGAGCATAAGTGAGTGATAGTAATCAACTACTTTAGCAGAATGAGTGTTATAACAAAAAGGTTGCGGGGATGCGAGGGAAACCAACGCACGCAGCCGGCTAAGCCTGTACCTTGGGGAGAACCCAAGAGGTAGAGAAGAGAGAGAAGGTTGGGGGCATTGGAGGCCGTCACATAACCCGAACGACACCAACCAATCAGAAAACATTAATAGTAATCATACAATATCATAGAGAATGTGATCGTTCAGGGGTAGAGAAATGCCAAATGACCATAGGTAACAATCCGAAAACAGGAGAATGTGAAAGAACATTATGAAAAGACATCGTTCAGAGCGGTATTTTAATTGGGTTTGAAACGTAAAAGTGTCCCCTCTCCAGAGGGGTTTTAAGTCAAACGGCCATAAGGAGATGTTTAGGGGCAGAAAGTTCTGTAAGACATCATTTTAATGAGGGCTAGTAAAAAGTCATAAAGAGAGCCTTGCTGCAGAGGACAAATGTCAGTGTAGACAATCAGTGTGAAAAATAAAAATGGGATTGTGTACATATGCATGGGTGC
Source organism: Pseudophryne corroboree (assembly GCF_028390025.1). NCBI lineage: Eukaryota > Metazoa > Chordata > Amphibia > Anura > Myobatrachidae > Pseudophryne > Pseudophryne corroboree. Next base: position 517,986,645 of record NC_086444.1, on the reverse strand, counting down.
GCAATCTTATGTAGGAATGTTACCCATTCAGGAAATGATGATGAGACAGGATTGGGTCTACAGATCGTGGGTGGAAGACAGTCCCGAAGAGGGGTGGTCCTCACCCGAGGGAGGCCCAGGTTCTTCTAGATGGGATAGTAAGTCCTGACACCCACTAAGGTCCCTGATGAGGATGTTTTTTCCATGCAGATCAACAATCAGCTTGAAGGGGAATTCCCAGTGGTAATGAATGCTTCTGTCACGGAGAGCCTTGGTTAGGTCTCGAAATTCTCTCCGTTTGGCTATGGTCAAGGGAGCAAGATCCTGAAAGAACTGAAGCTTGACCGAGTTGAAGAGAATGTGGGGCTTGCCTCGGGTGGGTGCAAGGATTCGCTCTTTGTCCTTGAAGCTGAGGAAGCAGAGGACTACATCACAAGGGGGTTCACCATCCCGCGGTTTGGGCCGGAGAGCACAATGAGCCCTCTCCAGAGGCAGCTGCCGAGTACCCAGGTCAGGGATGATGGAGGAGAATAATTTGTGAAGATAGGGTTCCAAAGCCTCCTGAGAAATCGATTCCGGTATGTTGCGAATGCGTATATTATACCGGCGTTCGCGGTTCTCAAGGTCCTCATTTTCGTGCAAAGGTCGGACAGTTCTGAAATAATGTGGTCCAAGTCTCTGCTGGTATCAGTTAAGGCTTTCTGAAAGCTGTCCTGTCGGGATTCCATTTTAGTAGACCGTGTAGCGAGAGAACAAATGTCGATTTAATAGAGGCAACTGATTTATCCAGTTTGGATTCCAGAGAGTCTTTAAACTCGGTAATCAGAGAGCCGAGAGACAGAATATCTTCTTTGGTGGAAGGTGCAGGAGGCATTGAGCCTGATTTATCCATGGTACTTTAAGGGGCAGAAGGACCCTTCTGTTGGATGGATTTGGCCCCCCTAGTTGAGAGATATCAGCTCCCCCTTGCTTTTTTAGATGTGGATTTCTGCATGTGGAATGAGCCAAAGCAAGAGCATTAGAGAGCAATATGCATCAGAATGTGAGGCTGGTGCCTTCTCGATAAGGGAGGAGCATAGGGGTCAAAAAGGGGCAGACGTCTCCAGAGTGCAGGGACCTTGAGGTGAGGAGCAAAAGAAAAAAAAACAACTAAGGGTATATGGGGAGATTAGAACCAGGGAACCCAGGGGACGCAACCATCTTCCCTCAGGTGGACATCACCAGATGGAGACTGAGGTGATCACGTGAATTATGAAATATCGAAGACTACAGAGCAGTGGCCCTGTGACAATAGCAAGGGGACTGGATATGTGGCACAGGCCCAATGAGAGTGAATCAGAGCCACAGGGGGGACTCCCCTCACACCTTCAATGCAACGACCCAGCAGCAGCAGAAGGCTTGTTTCTGTATGTGTATGTCAGGTAGCAGCAACAAGCGTCCAGGTGAAATCCAGACCAGCAGAGGTGGAGATAGACAGGCTTTGTCAGAGGGACATCCCTGATTCACTGGCCAGGAACAATGACGGGTCACAGGGCTTCCAGTTTTCATTCATTTTAACACTTTCCTAGAATAAAAGAGGAGCTAACTAACTAACCAGCTCACAATGCATGGAGACACAGCCTTTAAAACGGTAAATCAGTAAGTGTTGTTTTATTTATTATTTGTTTTTACAGACAAGATTTAGTCATTCACATCAGTCCCTGTCCCAGTGAAACATGCAATATATACAATATGCAATATATATTCCTCACCACATGCACACTACACACAAATAAATAACAGACTATTTTTGTTAGAAGTCAATTAACCTACCAGCATGCTTCTGGATTGTGGGAGGAAACCAGAATACCCAGTGGAGGCCCATGCAAACATGGTGGCAGTGCATACAGACCTTGTTTGGGGTTTAAACCATGATCCTAGTGCTGTAAGACAGCAGAGCTAACCATTTTGCAACCATACTGCTTAATAAGTTTGTGCCTTGTACGGGTTGGTATCGGGATCCCAAAGGTTGGAATGCTGCATGTCAAAATGCGGACAGCGGCATCCCAATATTTAAAATACCAACATACACTATTTAACTAAGCTAACCCCGATCCCTAACCCACCCCCATGTGCAGCCTAACCCTAACCTTCCCTCCCCGCAGCCTAAACCTAACCTTCCCTCCACCGTGGCCTAACACTAAACCTCCCCAGGGGTGCCTAACCCTAACCCTCCCTTCCCGCAGCCTAACCCCCGTCACCCCCAACCCACCCCCTGCAGCCTAAACCTAACCCACTGCGGCTTACCTCTTAATCATCGGATTGTCAGTTGGCAGAATAGGTATCAATGCCATAATCCTGGCGACGGCATTACAAGTAGTTTCGGGATTCCAGAGTCGGTATTTTGACTGCTGGGTTCCCAACCGCCAGGATCCTGACTGAGCCCCCTTGTGCATGTAGTTACCCTGATAAGGTTTTAAATACCCACAATACAAACTATGTACCTACTGTACATCGTGGTTCAGAAGTAAAAAGTGAACTTTATACATTTTTTTATCATCCCATTTGCTGCTGACATTTGGGTGGACCAAAGATGGAGGTATAAAAACCTTGTCCAAAATCCTGTCTTGAATATCAACAAATTGTAAAGGATCTTTTATCAACAGCAGTGTTTTTGCAAATTGTTTGTGCCAGTTTATGCTGATGAAATATTTCTTCTAAGTTTTTAATTTGATACATTATTTATCTAACAACATCAATAAAGATTAAAGTATATTAGATCATGAAGTCCCATAATTCATATAGACTCACAAATTCGGGCAAGTTGTTTCCCCCCCACCCCCTCCCAACTCACCACCCACTCACTCACACCCCCAATGCAATGATGAAAACACTGCTAAACTTTTGTGGGGATAGGGGATGGGCAGAAAAACCTCCCACACCTACCTGGACCTCTCCTGACGCCCCACTGGATTGGTAGGTCACAAAGGTTTCAGTAGAAGGTCCTGTGCTTTTGAATGTGTGTACTAATATTGTACTTCTGTAAATGGTCTGGAATTAAGGTTCCACAGCAAGAACTAATACAATCTGAGATGCACAAAATGGAGAACAGATTATTGAGAATAGAACTTAGTTTTACCATCATAAACTTTATTGTTTGTAGCACATCATAAATACAGCTTTTATGGCAGATTCACTATCTGGATTTATAAAAGAAGAACAATCTTACAAGAAATGTTATCTGTTGCTATGTTTTCAATCCAGGGAATTAATTTGATTTCCATTATACGTAAAGCTAGTGATGCACAGGGGCTTGAGAACTATTGGAACCCAATCTATTTGCATATTATTTGTTTTCACATAAAAGGCAGTGTAAGTTCATAAGTCAAAGAAAGGATTCTCCCCTTAAATCACATTTCAATACTATTGAAAAATAATTTTAGGGAGATTGTAAAAATAATAGGGCATGTACTGCTTACCTCTTAGAGGTGTGTCATAAAATTGATTTGCATTCAACTGTAAATGAGCCCCAAAGCAGAAGTATGTATCACCAGACAATGTGGGAAAGTTGCAAATGTTATAGGAAATTGTGCTTTGAACCAAGCAGTTTAAGTTTTTCAAACCATATGCAGATGTCATACAGTAGTAAAAAAAAAAAAAAAAAAAGAAATGGTTACAGAAAGAGCCTGCACACTGTTGGTGTCAGAACTTGAATAGATTGTGTTCCCAGACTGGTGGGAAAGTTTCAAATGTTATAGGAAATTGTGCTTTGAACCAAGCAGTTTAAGTTTTTCAAACCATATGCAGATGTCATGCAGTAGTAAAAAAAAAAAAAAAGAAATGGTTACAGAAAGAGCCTGCACACTGTTGGTGTCAGAACTTGATTAGATTGTGTTCCCAGACTGTTGTCTGGGATTGGAGCTGGAGGTGAAGCTGTATATAAGAAACTGAGCAGTTTGATGAGATTCCTGCACATGGATTGAAGCTCAATGATGTTATGGGTAAGCTTGGAATTACTGAGGACTGATTACTAGTGTGTAGAAGACTGGTTAAGATGGAGATGACTAGGCTGCTCTGTCTAATGAGGTTGGATCCAGTGGGACTTGAATCTGGAGAACAGAGGACTGGACACTGTACTGGCAATGGGGGTTCTGGACGCTGTGCTGGGTACAGCAGCACTGCAGCTGGATACTGGGCTGGTACCCATGGTTCTGGATGCTGTGCTGATGACAGCGGTACCTTTGCTGGATACTGGGTTGGTACCAGTGGTTCTGGATGCTGTGCTATGGCTGGATACTGACTGGTACTGTTGGTACTGGACATTGGGCTAGGACCAGTGAAACAGAACTGGACACAAGACCGGGACAGGTACCCAAAATAGTAAATTTAGTGATAATAAGCTGAAAAGCACAGAAACAGGGCTTATAAGTAGGGATGTGCGACTTGTAGCACTGGCAATCTGCTAGGACTACAGGAATTTCTTTTATAGGGATAGCTGGACATGAATTGGTCAGAGAACCAGAAACTAAATTTACATTGAGGCACAGTGATCAGCTGAAGCAGAAATACATGGTATCACCCATACTCCTGAGTCAGGGAGAGTCTTGAGAAGCCGGAGACGCCCACACTAACAGTATGCAGATGCCAGCGAGAAAAGGGAGCGTGAACCACTGCAACTGAGGACATAGAAGATGGAGCACACACAGCGGCAGCAGTAACAAAAGTGACCATCCACCGGCGAACTCCCAACATGCCACAGAGAAGACCTGACAGCACTTTGGATGATAAGCAGCAGGGTCTGAGGTCTCCAGTAAGAGCTGTGACAGTACTCCACCTTTTACAAGTGGCCTCAGGACAATTCTTAACTATGTGAGGGTACTTAGCATGGAAAGCTTGAATCAGGCTAGTAGCATGAACATCAGACAAAGTAATCCAGATTGTTTCTTATGGTCCATACCCCTTCCAGTCAGTAAGACACTGGAGATGTCCATAATAGAATTTTCTCCATTTTGAAATCCACAACTCATTGGGTCTACATTTTAGGAGCTTTTGAAAGTTTTCTTTAAAGTACTAAGACATTGCCTGAGTCTCACGTAATGACAAGTGGTAGGTGCAGCCCTTAGGAGGAGTCATCCCAGGGATCAAGTAGATCCCATTCCCTGTAAGGTGGTAAGGAATTGGCGCCTTGTTTACTGAAAACATTGCTGAATTGCTAGTAAGACATGGGTATATTCTCAGACTTTATAACTCTGGATGATCAGAGAGTAACAACTCATTGAAGGCAGGCTTTGAAACAATATTCAGTCCAGGATGTAATCTGCAGTGTTGACAAATTCATCTGAGGATTATGTTTCTGTAGCCAAGGCAGTCTGAGAACTAAGATGTGAAAGGCTTTTGGAATCACCAAGAAAGTTAGTTCCTCAGAATGCAAGGCACCTATTCAGTGCTTCATTGGTAACATTGATATGTCGCCGCTTCTTCATGAATGTGGCTGCCATTGACTGCCAAGAGTGAGATTGTCCACAACATGGCTTTGCTGGGTAATTGATACAGGTTGAGTATACCATATCCAAATATTCCGAAATACGGAATATTCCGAAATACAGAATTTTTTGAGCGAGAGTGAGATTGTGAAACCTTTGTTTTCTGATGGCTCAATGTACACAAACTTTGTTTATTACACAAATTTATTACAAATATTGTATTAAATGACCTTCAGACTATGTGCATAAGGTGTATATGAAACATAAATGAATTGTGTGAATGTACACACACTTTGTTTAATACACAAAGTTATAAAAAATATTGGCTAAAATTACCTTCAGGCTGTGTGTATAAGGTGTATATGAAACATAAATGAATTGTGTGAATGTACACACACTTTGTTTAATACACAAAGTTATAAAAAATATTGGCTAAAATGACCTTCAGGCTATGTGTATAAGGTGTATATGAAACATAAATGTATTCTGTGCTTAGACTTGGGTTCCATCACCATGATAACTCATTATGGTATGCAATTATTCCAAAATACGGAAAAATCTGATATCCAAAATACTTCCGGTTCCAAGCATTTTGGATAAGGGATACTCAACCTGTATTTCCAAACATAATCTGTAGTAATAAAAATTCTGGCTGCACCAAAGTCCACTAAAATGAGGATTGATTTTGGACTACAAGGATGCTCTAATACCACAATGATGGTGGAATCAGACTTCTGAGGAGAATCAATAAATATTCCTAACATAACTTCTCCTCCATAAATTTAGAAGTGGGGTTTTCCTGGACACAGAGAACAGGATCTGACCAAATGCATTTTGTTATAATTTTATGATATCATTGTGTGGTCATTGTTCCAATTTTATATGGGTATGCCTTAAATGTTCTGGTGCCAAGTGAGGCATTCAGGTAGCTGTAATTCACTGCACATCTGCTTCACATAATCTTTCTTATGTTCTCAGAGAATTCTTGGGCAACCTTCAAGATGGTTTCATGCTGTATCTGGCTGAGGCTCTTTATGTCTAGCATGGGTATGACTATGTCAGGACACAATATGATCATCAGCTAACAATTAGTACATTTGCAGATAAAAGGATGTTGTTGTTGAACACATGAGCTTATAAACTATACTTGTTTTGTTATAATTTAATGAAATTAAACCATGGAAAATGGTAAATACTATAATGTAAGTTTGAATTCTAAAGGTCAGCCATGTTTACTTACCAGAGGCCCAGAAGGAAGATGATGGTGATGAAAGTCCGAAATGCAAATCATCATGTTGTCACAACTCCACCACGAGCTGCAAAATGCTGTGAATCCTAGTTGCCTACACCCTCCCTTTCAAAGAAACTGCAGGATCCGAGAGGGTAGACCAGCCTCCTGGGAGCACTAGGGAATTATCCAAAACTCCTGAGTCTCCCGACATTCAATGAGAGTATGCCATTATCTACTAACACTATCAAACATTTTTTTTTATATTTCACTTCAAAATTACAAAATAAAACCCAGATAATCAAAGTAAATGTGTGTAGTTTCATCTTGATGTCACTATGCTTTCGCCCAATTATACAACACTAGGAAATATTTAGATAGATATGATGATGATGATGATGATGATGATAATAATTATTATATATTTTTATTCTTAAAGAATTACTCACATGTGAGAAATAAACTAGCGTCTACAGTAACTGGACATTTGCTAAACTCTCTCAACAAACAGCATAAGGACATCAAGTTATTGTCAAAAATAATCCTTTTGATCTGCGAACAATTGAGCAATTTAAATCAATCTATTTCATCTATTGCCGTAAAACATCATCATACGTAATTTGTAGGGGAGGACTGCATGGATCAGATTTAATGGCAATCACATAACATCTGTTTAATTTTAACATATAGATGTAGGCTTTATTAAATCCTCCTGCAATTTTTGCTTATTCTTTGCTTTTTCTCTGATCATTGTAAATGTAAAAAATTAATTTCCTGTACAGAAAAACATGAGCGAGAATGCAAGTTTAAATGACTGTAAAACAATAAACACAGCCAACATTTAGGAAATTATGTTTTATATCTTCTCTTCTTCCAGAAAGTAGAAAGGTTATGAGCATTTTCCAACATAAAATTTACGAGTTTGAATATTTTATTAATAATAAAATGTATTTTATGATTTTCAAGATCATTCTTTTATGTACAATGCACTCACTTACTGTACTAATTCAGAAATGGATTCTGGATGTCATGATGCTTTAATAAACTGGTCACCTACTGGCATTCGAGAAATGGCAGTAACACCAAATGTTACACATAATGTGGTGTATAACCAGAGCACGCGGTCCGGAGATACAGGTAAGTTAAATTTAAAAAAAAAACAGGCCATTGATCCCACAACAGAATCAGAATTGACTTTATTGGCCATGTATACTCACGTGTACTAGGAATTGTTTGCGGTTTACAATGCTTCGCCAAATAACATAAAAGGAAAAGGCATAACAAAAACACACATAACATACATTAGTATAAAATACTGTTTACAATTACATAGCAGTTCATTGCAGAAGACTTGTTAGGCATAATTTAGTAAGTGGACAGCTAGTGGAAAGAAGCTTTTTTTGGTTCTGGTCAACTTGGCGAGTATGGACCTATAACGCCTGCTGATGGAAGTGTTTCAAACAGGACGTGACCAGGGTGCAACTAGTCTGCCACAATATTTCCTGCACGCTTCTTGACTCTGGACAGGTAGAGGTCCTGAATAGAGGGGAGAACGGCTCCAACGATCTTCTCTGCGTTCCTCACCAATCCTCTGTAGTCTCCGTCTGTCACAGACGCAAGCACAATATGCTCCATCAAAACCCCCATTTTAGATGCTTTTCTAGAATTAAAAAATTTCTATTAAAATCAAGATTGTTTTTTAGAGATGAGCGCCTGAAATTTTTCGGGTTTTGTGTTTTGGTTTTGGGTTCGGTTCCGCGGCCGTGTTTTGGGTTCGACCGCGTTTTGGCAAAACCTCACCGAATTTTTTTTGTCGGATTCGGGTGTGTTTTGGATTCGGGTGTTTTTTTCAAAAAACACTAAAAAACAGCTTAAATCATAGAATTTGGGGGTCATTTTGATCCCAAAGTATTATTAACCTCAAAAACCATAATTTACACTCATTTTCAGTCTATTCTGAATACCTCACACCTCACAATATTATTTTTAGTCCTAAAATTTGCACCGAGGTCGCTGTGTGAGTAAGATAAGCGACCCTAGTGGCCGACACAAACACCGGGCCCATCTAGGAGTGGCACTGCAGTGTCACGCAGGATGTCCCTTCCAAAAAACCCTCCCCAAACAGCACATGACGCAAAGAAAAAAAGAGGCGCAATGAGGTAGCTGTGTGAGTAAGATTAGCGACCCTAGTGGCCGACACAAACACCGGGCCCATCTAGGAGTGGCACTGCAGTGTCACGCAGGATGTCCCTTCCAAAAAACCCTCCCCAAACAGCACATGACGCAAAGAAAAAAAGAGGCGCAATGAGGTAGCTGTGTGAGTAAGATTAGCGACCCTAGTGGCCGACACAAACACCGGGCCCATCTAGGAGTGGCACTGCAGTGTCACGCAGGATGGCCCTTCCAAAAAACCCTCCCCAAACAGCACATGACGCAAAGAAAAAAAGAGGCGCAATGAGGTAGCTGTGTGAGTAAGATTAGCGACCCTAGTGGCCGACACAAACACCGGGCCCATCTAGGAGTGGCACTGCAGCGTCACGCAGGATGTCCCTTCCAAAAAACCCTCCCCAAACAGCACATGACGCAAAGAAAAAAAGAGGCGCAATGAGGTAGCTGTGTGAGTAAGATTAGCGACCCTAGTGGCCGACACAAACACCGGGCCCATCTAGGAGTGGCACTGCAGTGTCACGCAGGATGTCCCTTCCAAAAAACCCTCCCCAAACAGCACATGACGCAAAGAAAAAAAGAGGCGCAATGAGGTAGCTGTGTGAGTAAGATTAGCGACCCTAGTGGCCGACACAAACACCGGGCCCATCTAGGAGTGGCACTGCAGTGTCACGCAGGATGTCCCTTCCAAAAAACCCTCCCCAAACAGCACATGACGCAAAGAAAAAAAGAGGCGCAATGAGGTAGCTGACTGTGTGAGTAAGATTAGCGACCCTAGTGGCCGACACAAACACCGGGCCCATCTAGGAGTGGCACTGCAGTGTCACGCAGGATGTCCCTTCCAAAAAAACCCTCCCCAATCAGCACATGATGCAAAGAAAAAGAAAAGAAAAAAGAGGTGCAAGATGGAATTGTCCTTGGGCCCTCCCACCCACCCTTATGTTGTATAAACAAAACAGGACATGCACACTTTAACCAACCCATCATTTCAGTGACAGGGTCTGCCACACGACTGTGACTGATATGACGGGTTGGTTTGGACCCCCCCCAAAAAAGAAGCAATTAATCTCTCCTTGCACAAACTGGCTCTACAGAGGCAAGATGTCCACCTCATCTTCACCCTCCGATATATCACCGTGTACATCCCCCTCCTCACAGATTATCAATTCGTCCCCACTGGAATCCACCATCTCAGCTCCCTGTGTACTTTGTGGAGGCAATTGCTGCTGGTCAATGTCTCCGCGGAGGAATTGATTATAATTCATTTTAATGAACATCATCTTCTCCACATTTTCTGGATGTAACCTCGTACGCCGATTGCTGACAAGGTGAGCGGCGGCACTAAACACTCTTTCGGAGTACACACTTGTGGGAGGGCAACTTAGGTAGAATAAAGCCAGTTTGTGCAAGGGCCTCCAAATTGCCTCTTTTTCCTGCCAGTATAAGTACGGACTGTGTGACGTGCCTACTTGGATGCGGTCACTCATATAATCCTCCACCATTCTATCAATGTTGAGAGAATCATATGCAGTGACAGTAGACGACATGTCCGTAATCGTTGTCAGGTCCTTCAGTCCGGACCAGATGTCAGCATCAGCAGTCGCTCCAGACTGCCCTGCATCACCGCCAGCGGGTGGGCTCGGAATTCTGAGCCTTTTCCTCGCACCCCCAGTTGCGGGAGAATGTGAAGGAGGAGATGTTGACAGGTCGCGTTCCGCTTGACTTGACAATTTTGTCACCAGCAGGTCTTTCAACCCCAGCAGACCTGTGTCTGCCGGAAAGAGAGATCCAAGGTAGGCTTTAAATCTAGGATCGAGCACGGTGGCCAAAATGTAGTGCTCTGATTTCAACAGATTGACCACCCGTGAATCCTTGTTAAGCGAATTAAGGGCTGCATCCACAAGTCCCACATGCCTAGCGGAATCGCTCCCTTTTAGCTCCTTCTTCAATGCCTCCAGCTTCTTCTGCAAAAGCCTGATGAGGGGAATGACCTGACTCAGGCTGGCAGTGTCTGAACTGACTTCACGTGTGGCAAGTTCAAAGGGCATCAGAACCTTGCACAACGTTGAAATCATTCTCCACTGCACTTGAGACAGGTGCATTCCATCTCCTATATCGTGCTCAATTGTATAGGCTTGAATGGCCTTTTGCTGCTCCTCCAACCTCTGAAGCATATAGAGGGTTGAATTCCACCTCGTTACCACTTCTTGCTTCAGATGATGGCAGGGCAGGTTCAGTAGTTTTTGGTGGTGCTCCAGTCTTCTGTACGTGGTGCCTGTACGCCGAAAGTGTCCCGCAATTTTTCTGGCCACCGACAGCATCTCTTGCACGCCCCTGTCGTTTTTTAAAAAATTCTGCACCACCAAATTCAAGGTATGTGCAAAACATGGGACGTGCTGGAATTTGCCCATATTTAATGCACACACAATATTGCTGGCGTTGTCCGATGCCACAAATCCACAGGAGAGTCCAATTGGGGTAAGCCATTCCGCGATGATCTTCCTCAGTTGCCGTAAGAGGTTTTCAGCTGTGTGCGTATTCTGGAAAGCGGTGATACAAAGCGTAGCCTGCCTAGGAAAGAGTTGGCGTTTGCGAGATGCTGCTACTGGTGCCGCCGCTGCTGTTCTTGCGGCGGGAGTCCATACATCTACCCAGTGGGCTGTCACAGTCATATAGTCCTGACCCTGCCCTGCTCCACTTGTCCACATGTCCGTGGTTAAGTGGACATTGGGTACAACTGCATTTTTTAGGAGACTGGTGAGTCTTTTTCTGACGTCCGTGTACATTCTCGGTATCGCCTGCCTAGAGAAGTGGAACCTAGATGGTATTTGGTAACGGGGGCACACTGCCTCAATAAATTGTCTAGTTCCCTGTGAACTAACGGCGGATACCGGACGCACGTCTAACACCAACATAGTTGTCAAGGACTCAGTTATCCGCTTTGCAGTAGGATGACTGCTGTGATATTTCATCTTCCTCGCAAAGGACTGTTGAACAGTCAATTGCTTACTGGAAGTAGTACAAGTGGGCTTACGACTTCCCCTCTGGGATGACCATCGACTCCCAGCGGCAACAACAGCAGCGCCAGCAGCAGTAGGCGTTACACGCAAGGATGCATCGGAGGAATCCCAGGCAGGAGAGGACTCGTCAGAATTGCCAGTGACATGGCCTGCAGGACTATTGGCATTCCTGGGGAAGGAGGAAATTGACACTGAGGGAGTTGGTGGGGTGGTTTGCGTGAGCTTGGTTACAAGAGGAAGGGATTTACTGGTCAGTGGACTGCTTCAGCTGTCACCCAAAGTTTTTGAACTTGTCACTGACTTATTATGAATGCGCTGCAGGTGACGTATAAGGGAGGATGTTCCGAGGTGGTTAACGTCCTTACTCCTACTTATTACAGCTTGACAAAGGGAACACACGGCTTGACACCTGTTGTCCGCATTTCTGGTGAAATACCTCCACACCGAAGAGCTGATTTTTTTGGTATTTTCACCTGGCATGTCAACGGCCATATTCCTCCCACGGACAACAGGTGTCTCCCCGGGTGCCTGACTTAAACAAACCACCTCACCATCAGAATCCTCCTGGTCAATTTCCTCCCCAGCGCCAGCAACACCCATATCCTCCTCATCCTGGTGTACTTCAACACTGACATCTTCAATCTGACTATCAGGAACTGGACTGCGGGTGCTCCTTCCAGCACTTGCAGGGGGCGTGCAAATGGTGGAAGGCGCATGCTCTTCACGTCCAGTGTTGGGAAGGTCAGGCATCGCAACCGACACAATTGGACTCTCCTTGTGGATTTGGGATTTCAAAGAACGCACAGTTCTTTGCGGTGCTTTTGCCAGCTTGAGTCTTTTCAGTTTTCTAGCGAGAGGCTGAGTGCTTCCATCCTCATGTGAAGCTGAACCACTAGCCATGAACATAGGCCAGGGCCTCAGCCGTTCCTTGCCACTCCGTGTGGCAAATGGCATATTGGCAAGTTTACGCTTCTCCTCCGACAATTTTATTTTAGGTTTTGGAGTCCTTTTTTTACTGATATTTGGTGTTTTGGTTTTGACATGCTCTGTACTATGCCATTGGGCATCGGCCTTGGCAGACGACGTTGCTGGCATTTCATCGTCTCGGCCATGACTAGTGGCAGCAGCTTCAGCACGAGGTGGAAGTGGATCTTGATCTTTCCCTAATTTTGGAACCTCAACATTTTTGTTCTCCATATTTTAATAGGCACAACTAAAAGGCACCTCAGGTAAACAATGGAGATGGATGGATTGGATACTAGTATACAATTATGGACGGGCTGCCGAGTGCCGACACAGAGGTAGCCACAGCCGTGAACTACCGCACTGTACTGTGTCTGCTGCTAATATATAGACTGGTTGATAAAGAGATAGTATACTCGTAACTAGTATGTATGTATAAAGAAAGAAAAAAAAACCACGGTTAGGTGGTATATACAATTATGGACGGGCTGCCGAGTGCCGACACAGAGGTAGCCACAGCCGTGAACTACCGCACTGTACTGTGTCTGCTGCTAATATATAGACTGGTTGATAAAGAGATAGTATACTCGTAACTAGTATGTATGTATAAAGAAAGAAAAAAAAACCACGGTTAGGTGGTATATACAATTATGGACGGGCTGCCGAGTGCCGACACAGAGGTAGCCACAGCCGTGAACTACCGCACTGTACTGTGTCTGCTGCTAATATATAGACTGGTTGATAAAGAGATAGTATACTCGTAACTAGTATGTATGTATAAAGAAAGAAAAAAAAAACACGGTTAGGTGGTATATACAATTATGGACGGGCTGCCGAGTGCCGACACAGAGGTAGCCACAGCCGTGAACTACCGCACTGTACTGTGTCTGCTGCTAATATATAGACTGGTTGATAAAGAGATAGTATACTCGTAACTAGTATGTATGTATAAAGAAAGAAAAAAAAACCACGGTTAGGTGGTATATACAATTATGGACGGGCTGCCGAGTGCCGACACAGAGGTAGCCACAGCCGTGAACTACCGCACTGTACTGTGTCTGCTGCTAATATATAGACTGGTTGATAAAGAGATAGTATACTCGTAACTAGTATGTATGTATAAAGAAAGAAAAAAAAACCACGGTTAGGTGGTATATACAATTATGGACGGGCTGCCGAGTGCCGACACAGAGGTAGCCACAGCCGTGAACTACCGCACTGTACTGTGTCTGCTGCTAATATATAGACTGGTTGATAAAGAGATAGTATACTCGTAACTAGTATGTATGTATAAAGAAAGAAAAAAAAACCACGGTTAGGTGGTATATACAATTATGGACGGGCTGCCGAGTGCCGACACAGAGGTAGCCACAGCCGTGAACTACCGCACTGTACTGTGTCTGCTGCTAATATATAGACTGGTTGATAAAGAGATAGTATACTCGTAACTAGTATGTATGTATAAAGAAAGAAAAAAAAAACCACGGTTAGGTGGTATATACAATTATGGACGGGCTGCCGAGTGCCGACACAGAGGTAGCCACAGCCGTGAACTACCGCACTGTACTGTGTCTGCTGCTAATATATAGACTGGTTGATAAAGAGATAGTATACTCGTAACTAGTATGTATGTATAAAGAAAGAAAAAGAAACCACGGTTAGGTGGTATATACAATTATGGACGGGCTGCCGAGTGCCGACACAGAGGTAGCCACAGCCGTGAACTACCGCACTGTACTGTGTCTGCTGCTAATATATAGACTGGTTGATAAAGAGATAGTATACTCGTAACTAGTATGTATGTATAAAGAAAGAAAAAAAAACCACGGTTAGGTGGTATATACAATTATGGACGGGCTGCCGAGTGCCGACACAGAGGTAGCCACAGCCGTGAACTACCGCACTGTACTGTGTCTGCTGCTAATATATAGACTGGTTGATAAAGAGATAGTATACTCGTAACTAGTATGTATGTATAAAGAAAGAAAAAAAACCACGGTTAGGTGGTATATACAATTATGGACGGGCTGCCGAGTGCCGACACAGAGGTAGCTCAGCCGTGAACTACCGCACTGTACTGTGTCTGCTGCTAATATATAGACTGGTTGATAAAGAGATAGTATACTCGTAACTAGTATGTATGTATAAAGAAAGAAAAAAAAACCACGGTTAGGTGGTATATACAATTATGGACGGGCTGCCGAGTGCCGACACAGAGGTAGCCACAGCCGTGAACTACCGCACTGTACTGTGTCTGCTGCTAATATAGACTGGTTGATAAAGAGATAGTATACTACTAATATTATATACTGGTGGTCAGGTCACTGGTCACTAGTCACACTGGCAGTGGCACTCCTGCAGCAAAAGTGTGCACTGTTTAATTTTAATTAATATAATATTATGTACTCCTGGCTCCTGCTATAACCTATAACTGGCACTGCAGTAGTGCTCCCCAGTCTCCCCCACAATTATAAGCTGTGTGAGCTGAGCAGTCAGACAGATATATAATATATATATAGATGATGCAGCACACTGGCCTGAGCCTGAGCAGTGCACACAGATATGGTATGTGACTGACTGAGTCACTGTGTGTATCGCTTTTTTCAGGCAGAGAACGGATATATTAAATAAACTGCACTGTGTGTCTGGTGGTCACTCACTATATAATATATTATGTACTCCTGGCTCCTGCTATAACCTATAACTGGCACTGCAGTAGTGCTCCCCAGTCTCCCCCACAATTATAAGCTGTGTGAGCTGAGCAGTCAGACAGATATATATAATATTATATATAGATAATAGATGATGCAGCACACTGGCCTGAGCCTGAGCAGTGCACACAGATATGGTATGTGACTGAGTCACTGTGTGCTGTGTATCGCTTTTTTCAGGCAGAGAACGGATTATAAATAAAAGTGGTGGTCACTGGTCACTATCAGCAAAACTCTGCACTGTACACTACTGAGTACTCCTAATGCTCCCCAAAATTAGTAAATCAAGTGTCTCTCTAATCTATTCTAATTCTAAACGGAGAGGACGCCAGCCACGTCCTCTCCCTATCAATCTCAATGCACGTGTGAAAATGGCGGCGACGCGCGGCTCCTTATATAGAATCCGAGTCTCGCGATAGAATCCGAGCCTCGCGAGAATCCGACAGCGTCATGATGACGTTCGGGCGCGCTCGGGTTAACCGAGCAAGGCGGGAAGATCCGAGTCGCTCGGACCCGTGAAAAAAAACATGAAGTTCTGGCGGGTTCGGATTCAGAGAAACCGAACCCGCTCATCTCTATTGTTTTTACACCAGTGTGTAAGGGGCCCTAATACTTCAATTTTATAAGGGCTGGTAAAAACCATTTGCTAAATTTTAGTGGAGAAATTAATAAGTTTATAGTGCTTAATTTTGCTTATGTACACTGAAAAATACATGTGTAGCTTTCCAAATCTTGCAAGTAACGGCATGTGTTTAAGGTTCAAAGCAGTGTTCTTATACATCCCTAAATTTCTGTAAAACAATAGGTCCAATCTTTGTCTAATGCATGTACAGCAAGGAAGTGTGGGCTTTAATGCTAGAAGGCTTGCAGGTAACAAATCACAAGAAGGAATATCAGGAAAGCCACATCAGAACCAAATTCAGCAGAATCAGAACCAATAACGGATACAAAGGAATAGATAAAGGCAGGGCCTGATTAAGTGTTCCAGCCGGCCTAGGCTAATGCATAAGTGGCCGCCCCCCCTTCCCCATCACCCACCACTCATATTCAGCTAAAAATCTGTAATTATGTATCAGAATTTACCACAGATTCAAATATTGTTTGTTGATACAAATTGTATTTTTTTTTTAAATTTGCAATTAAATGTTGTAAAACAAGCCGCAGACAGCCGGCAGCATAAGCGATGCTGTTAGCTGCAGGTGCAGTCAGTCTGTGTGCTTAGCCTGTTCTCGTGAGATGTGGTAAACTCAGGAGACAGAGCTGAAAGTAAGTACTGCACTAGTGCAGTTAAAGGCATCGGATTTGCTGTTAGCTGCCTGCATATCTTAACCTGAGTGTTAGTGACAGACGAGGGGCCGCCCCCTTGTAATCAGGGGAGGCTCCGATGATAGTTTAGAACAGATTAGCGTCGATGGCAGAAATGAGCGGCGCCGTCACCGCTTAAAGGAAAAAAAAGAAAAAAAGAAACCTAAATAATCTGTTGTGCTGGCGCTGTGCCCTCCCCCCCCCCCTCCCCCCCCATGACCCAGCACTCCAGGCTGCAGCCTGATCAGCCTATTGGTTGATCGGGCCCTGGATAAAGGATCAGGATAGCGGACACCAGAAGCAGGTACCAGTAATGTAAAGAGAACAGGTAATGAGCCTAATTATCTAGCCTAATCCTAAATTTGAGCTAGATGGGCTTGCTAGAGAAGCATCCAAGGGACCACCCCTTACAGGTAGACTCTGGACACTCGCTTCACTTTATATTCTTCCTCCTGCTGCCAAAAAATGGAACAAAGAGGTGATCTGGCAAAATAAAACAATTTACTATCAATGGTTTTACTAGAGAAGCATGATATATTAGGAATCTGCAAAGAGTCTGTCAATTCTAACCTGAAGGACACAGTATTTCTCTTCTGATGGATCCTAAAGGGACAAACATGGGGTAAATTTCACACTGCCAGCCAATCAGCTCCTAACTGCCATGTTAAAGGCTTTGTTTGAAAAATGACAGTTAAGAGATGATTGGTTACTACTTTATCTCTCTCTCCACTTTACCACTCTCCAAAACATAGTTCATCTGCCCAATGATGTTCAGAATTCTGGATTGCAGAGTCACAGAAATCCACTTTAGTCTTTTTGCCCCTGTAATTAAGGCCCAGATTTATCAAGCCTTGAAGAGTGATAAATAGCACGGTGATAAAGTACCAACCAATCAGCTCCTAACCGTCAGTTTTCAAACACAGTCTGTAGCATTGCAGTTAGGAGCTAGTTGGTTGGTACTTTATCACTGTGCAATTTATCACTCTCCAAGGCTTGATAAATGAGGGCCTCTGTATTCAATGTGCAGCGAGTTGCGGCGGTGGATACTTAAGCACCAGAGAAATTCAGCATTGCTCCTGTTAGAAGTCAGCTGATTCTAAAAGCAGCTGTCCCACGATCTGTGCGTAGGCTGGGGAGCTGCTATCGCATCTCACTATATGAACGCCTCTACCTGATTGACAGGCACATGCGTTTGCGGGCAGCAATGCGGTGTTGTGGGGGCATTGACTCGGCATTGGGCAGGCGGGTCAACAGAAATGGGGGTGGGTTAGGGGCGGCCACGTGACATCACACCTGGCCGTGATGAACCGAAAAATAGCTGCTCTGTGTCTACCTGGCTGTGGAGGCAGGGGAGCTTCCACAAATCAGCGATGCGAACACAGTTACATAATTACACTACATCCCCCCAAACTCTGCACTACATCACTACATTACCCATATAAACTACTACACCAGCAAGTTACCCATACACCCTCCCACAGCAACATTTGTTACCCATATACCCTCCCACACCAGCACCAGTTACCCATACAGTACCAGTCAAAAGTTTGGACACCCCTTCTCAGTCAATGGTTTATATTTATTTTTATTTTTTTCTACATTGTAGATTAATACTGAAGACATCACAACTATGAAAGAACACATATGGAATTATGTTGTAAACAAAAAAGTGTTAAACAAATACATTTTTTTATATATATTATATATTTTAGATTCCTCAATATAGCCCCCTTTTGCTTTGATGACAGCTTTGCACACACTTGGCATTCTCTCAATCAGCTTCATGAGGTAGTCTCCTGGAATGGTTTTTAAATAGTCTTGAGGACAGGTCATTTGATGCAGCACTCCATCACTTTCCTTCTTGGTTAAGTAGCCCTTACATAGCCTGGAGGTGTGTTTGGGGTCATTGTCTCCCCGCACGATCTCTCAGCTCCCTTGTCTCTCTAAGCTACTTGAGTGACTTGCCTATACTCGACTCACACACTTTCTTAACTCACACAATTTATTGTACCTACTTCAGTCAGGCTTCCGTTCCCAACACTCCACAGAGACAGCACTGACTAAAGTGGGTAATGATTTGGTCACTACGAAGTCCAAAGGCCATTACTCACTACTTATTCTTCTAGATCTATCTGCTGACTTTGACACTGTTGACCACTCTCTTCTCCTACAAACACTGCAATCCCTAGGTCTTAAAGACACAGCCGTTTCTTGGTTCCTATCCTACCTATCTAATCGCTCCTTCAGTGTTCGCTTTTCTGAATCTACCTCCTCTTCGCTACCTCTTTCAGTTGGAGTACCGCAAGGCTCAGTCTTGGGTCCTCTGCTTTTCTCTATCTATACCTCATCTCTTGGTAAACTAATCAGCTCTTTTGAATTTCAGTATCATCTGTACGCAGATGATACTCAAATCTACCTAACCTCCCCTCATTTGTCCCTATCTGTACTGGTCCATGTCACTGAATGCCTTTCTGCCAGTTCATCTTGGACAGAGTTAATTATATTTCCACTGGCCAATAGTAGGTACCAACCTGATATCTCTATCACTGTTGAAAACTCTACCCTACCCCACAAGCTCACTACCTAGGTGTTATGCGTGACTCTGATCTGTCCTTTGTTCCCCACATTCAATCTGTCCCACAATCATGTTACATGCATCAAAAAAACATATCCAAAATATGACCATACCTTACACAAGACACTGCTAAAACTCTAATCCATGCTTTCATTATCTCCCGCATTGATTATTGCAATAGTCTCCTAACTGGTCTTCCCAAAATGAGACTCTCTCCACTACAATCCATTCTGAATGTAGCTGCGAGGCTAATCTTGCTCGCTAGACGTTCATCGTCTGCAGATCCACTCTGTCAGTCCCTCCATTAGTTATCTGTATTCTACCGTATTCAATATAAAATACTTTTACTCACACACAAGGTCATTAACCAAACTACACCAACATACATCACTTCGCTTATCTCAAAATATCTCCCAACCCAACCTCTTCGCTCTTCACAAGATCTGCATCTCTCATCCACACTCATTACTCGCTCCCACTCACGATTGCAGGACTTTCTTCGGGCTGCACCCACTCTGTGGAATGCCCTACCATGTACAATAAGACTCTCCTCTAGTCTCCAAACCTTCAAGCATTCCCTGAAAACTCACCTCTTCAGGCAAGCGTATCAAATTCTCGAACCGCCCACATAACTTTCATAAACCTTCCTATCAAATTGCATCCACTCTGCACAGTCCACACATATCCTCACATGTCTTCTCATTCTTCACTTTCCCTTTCTCTTGACCCCAGTTCATCATTGCTGTATGACCATATCATACAGCCCACCAAGAACCTTTGCAATCTGGTGGACAACTGTGCAATAGATAGCACCTATCCTTGTGTATCCATGCCTATTTCCCTATAGATTGTAAGCTTGCAAGCAGGGCCTTCCTACCTCTATGACTGTTTGTTATTACCCAGTTTTGTTATATCATTGTTATTTCCAATTGTAAAGTGCAACGGAATTTGCTGCGCTATATAAGAAGCTGTTAATAAATAAATAAATAAAATTGTCTTGTTGAAAAACAAATGATGGTCCCAGTAAGCGCAAACCAGCTGGGATGGCATGGCACTGCAGAATTCTGTGGTAGCCATGCTGGTTAAGTGTGCCTTGAATTTTGAATAAATCACCAAGTGTCACCAGCAAAGCACCCCTACACCATCACACCTCCTCATCCATGCTTCACAGTGGGAACCACACATGCAGAAACCATCCGCTCACCTTCTCTGCGTCTCACAAAGACACGGCGGTTGGAACCAAAAATCTCAAATTTGGACTCATCAGACCAAAGTACAGATTTCCACTGGTCTAATGTCCATTCCTTGTGTTTCTTGGCCCAAACAATTCTCTTCTTCATGTTGTTCATCCTCAGTTTTGGCTTCTTCGCAGCAATTCGACCATGAAGGTCTCCTCTGAACAGTTGATGTTGAGATTTGTCTGCTACTTGAACTCTGTGAAGAATTTATGTCGGCTTTAATCTGAGGTGCTGTTAAGTAGTGGTTTCTGAGGCTGGTAACTCTAATGAACTTATCCTCTGCTGCAGAGGTTACTCTTGTTCTTCCTTTTCTGGGGCAGTCCACATGAGAGACAGGTTCATCATAGCTTTTGATGGTTTTTGCAAATGCATTTGAGAATACAGTCAAAGTTCTTAAAATTTTTGACTGACCTTCATTTCTTAAAGCAATGATGGACTGTCGTTTCTCTTTGCTGAGTTGAGTGGTTCGTGCCATAATATGGATTACAACAGTAGTCAAATAGGGGTGTCCACTGTGTACTAACCCTACCTCTGCACAACACAACTGATGGTCTCAAACACATTAAGAAGGCAAGTAATTCCACAGATTGACTCTTGACAAGGCACACCTGTTAATTCAAAACCATTCAAGGAGACTACCTCATGAAGCTGATTGAGAGAATACCAAGAGTGTGCAAAGCTGTTGTTATTATTATTATTATTATCCTTTATTTATATGGTGCCACATGGGATCTGCAGCACCCAATTACAGAGTAAACAAATAAGCAAAACATGAAGACAGTGACTTACAGCTCAATATAATATAGGACAAGTACAGGGTATATAAACATAGCTGCGTCAGTAAACAGCACTGAAATAAGTATCAGGGAGGCAGAAAACCGAAAGATTTGGTGCCATTAATTGGAGTATTGAAAAGAAGATAAGTTAAGTAAGAGATTTAAAAGCACATGAGGGAGAAGGACCCTGCTCATTCTAAAGGGGTACGATAACACCCCTTTACCTGGGTTTTCTGGGTAATGGTGTGTATTTAAATTCTTCCCCTTTGCAATGCTTCTCACCTTGTACTTCTCTTGGTATTAGTGCCTCCACCCGAATATTGACATGACATGCTCTTCTGGGGAGTGTTCAATTTCAGGTACACCAGAGGGAGATTTGGGAAACCGCCCCCACTACAGGAATATATCACACAGATATGTTGCAAAAGCCACCCTGGCACGTTTATTAAAGGGTCTGGAATAGAAATTGCTTTTATGCGTTTATATACAAGGTACTATAGTAAGATCAACAAAAGAGGACATATACTAAATAGGCATAGAAATAATTTGAACAGTCAGTAATGTACAGTAATGTACACACATATCTAAAGGGTGTATAATGCAGTAATAAGAAAAAATGAACATAACACATGAATCTGCTCTCTCCTGTCTGTCCCTTCCTGAACCTTCCTTTTATATTAGAGATAAGCGGGTTCGGTTCTCAGAGAACCGAACCCTACCAAACTTTGCCTTCCGAGTCCGGATCTGAGTCCAGCTCAGGTTTCCCGCCTGAATCGGAAACCCGAACGCGGCAAAACGTCATCATTCCGTTGTCGGATTCTCACGGGATTTGGATTCCATATAAAGAGCCGCGCATCGCGCCCATTTTCACTCCAGTCTCGGAGAGTGTATACAGAGGACGTGTCCTCAGTGTTCAGTATCTGTGTGTTGGGGCGGGAAAGTGGGGTGGCAAGTGTTGTGCTGCTCAGTCCAGTCCAGTGTAGTCACTCAGTGTATTGTGCTGCATCAGTCCAGCAAGTCACAGTGTTGGTGTTCTCTGCTGCCATATATCCAGTGTAGCAGTATAAGTGGTGCTGTGTTGTGCAGACCAGTCCCATGTAGTCAGTGTATTGTGCTGCATCAGTCCAGCCAGTTACAGTGTTTGTGTTCTCTGCTGCCATATATCCAGTGTAGCTGTATAAAGTGGTGCTGTGCTGTACAGACCAGTCCAGTGTATTGTGCTGCATCAGTCCAGCCAGTCACAGTGTTGGTGTTCTCTGCTGCCATATATCCAGTGTCACTGGCGTGCGCAGCACAATTTATTAGGGGGTGCACCGTCAGAGGGGTGTGTCTAGCATCACCTTTTGGGCGTGTCTAGCACCATCTATTGATGGTCAACGCATATAAAATATCCACCCTTGTACCAATCCTAATAAAGCAGATACATTGTCAGATGTTGTGGTGTGCACCAAACAAACACCCCTGATGGCAGTCACTGCAATTACACTGCTCCTCCTCAGCCTGGTCTGGCTCCCCCTCTCTTTCCCCTGCAAGCTGCAGCAGCTTATTTACAAGTCTGTAACTAAACTGACATTGACAGTCGTAGACTAGTACTGCTGCTGCTGGAAAAAACGAGTGACGTGTCAATGCTGCTGCAGACCGCCTGCCAGTATTGAACTTGTCTTCCTAAGAGGAACGCTGGCTGCATGCTGCTCCTCATCAGTGGCTGGCGTTGGCATAGCATAGAAGGAGAGAGGTGGGCATGTGGCGGGTGTGACGGGTGGGCATGCGAGCAGCATGACGTAATCACGTCACATTACACTGTTTTTGTACGTGGAGGTGGAGCTGGGAATTTGAAAGCAGGTGGCAGTGGCACCCTTGATTAACCCAGGCGTCCGGTCAGTAATGCAGTCCTGACAGGGTGCAGCGCAGAGGGGACAGTAATCTGCCTGCTCAGTGATTGCTGCATCAGGCATGTGAGATCGGGGTGCCAGACATTAGGGGGTGCCTGTGCGCACCAGGCACCCCCCCTGCACACACCTATGTCCAGTGTAGCTGTATAAAGTGGTGCTGTGTTGTGCAGACCAGTGGTAGTGTCCTGTCTCATCAGTAATTCCAGTGACGATATACGCTGCTGCTATATGTCCACTGCTCCACTATAACAATTATAACAACAACCTGTTGTGCTGCATCAGACCAGTGGTAGTGTCCTGTCCATCAGTCATTCCAGTCATTACTGTGCCGCATATTGTCTTATATAACTCCCAAAAAATAATGGAGAACAAAAATTTTGAGGATAAAATATGGAAAGATCAAGAAGAACCACTTCCTCCTAGTGCTGAAGCTGCTGCCACTAGCCATGACATAGACGATGAAATGCCATCAACGTCGTCTGCCAAGGCCGATGCCCAATGTGATAGTAGAGGGCATGTAAAATCCAAAAAGCCAAAGTTCAGTAAAAAGAAAATAAATTTAAATCGTCTGAGGAGAAACGTAAACTTGCCAATATGCCATTTACGACACGTAGTGGCAAGGAACGGCTGAGGCCCTGGCCTATGTTCATGACTAGTGGTTCAGCATCACTGAGGCCTTGACACTTATGTTGGTGTTAGACGTGCGTCTCGTATCCGCCATTGGTGCAGAGGGATTTAGACAACTGATGGAGGTATTGTGTCCCCGGTAACAAATCCCATCTAGATTCCACTTCACTAGGCAGGCGATAGTGAGATTTTACCATTTAATTCCAGAGATTTGGACGTATAATTACAGTGATATTGCCAATTAATTTCAGTGATTTATAATTATTAATTACAGTGATCTTGCCATTTAATTCCAGTGATTTGGACGTATAATTACAGGGATTTTGACAATTAATTTCAGTGATTTATAATTATTAATTACAGTGCTCTTGCCAATTAATTCCAGTGATTTGGACGTTTAATTCCAGTTGTAATTGTTTGTGTCGCTTGGCTTAGTCATACAGCTACCTCATTGCACCTCTTCGACATATTTGCATGAGGTGCTGTTTGGGGCCTAGTTTTTGAAAAGTGCCATCCTGTGTGACACTGCCGTATGAGTCCAGGGGTACTGCTGTATTAGTCCTGGGGTACTGCCGTATAAGTCCACCAATTGCAGATTTTTTTTTAAGTGACTGGAGCATGCTGGAGATGCTGTCAGTGGACCGAACAATTGCTGCCCACTCTCGATAATCAGCCACTGCGTGACACTACTAGATGGGCCAGGTGGTTGTGTCACTTAGCTTAGGCCTACAGCAACCTCGGTGCACCTTTTTTTCTTCTTTGCATCATGTGCTGTTAGGGGCCTTTTTTTATATCTGCCCTCCTGTCTACCCCTGCAGTGCCATGCCTAGATGGGCCAATTGTTTGTGTCGCTTGGCTTAGTCATACAACTACCTCAATGCAATTCTTTTTCTTCTTTGCATGATGTGCTGTTTGGGGCCCTTTTTTATATCTGCCCTCCTGTCTGACACTGCAGTGCCACTCCTAGATGGGCCAGGTGTTTGTGTTGTCCACTTGTGTCGCTTAGCTTAGTCATCCAGCAACCTCGGTGAAACCTTTTGGCCTAAAAACAATATTGTGAGGTGTTCAGAATAGACTGGAAATGAGTGAAAATTATTGTTATTGAGGTTAATAATACTGTAGGAGCAAAATTACCCCCAAAATTCTGTGATTTTAGCTGTCTTTATGTTTTGTTTTGTTTTTCCAAAAATCATCCAGATCCAAAACCAAAACATGAAAGGGTGGTTTTGGCAAAACCAAGCCAAAACCAAAACACAAAGGGGAATTAGAACCAAAACACGAAAAGTGCCAGCCGCACATCTCTATTTTATATACAAATAACTCCCAGGCCTTTGCAATCACTGACTGGGTAATTACAATTTAAACAGCAGTATCACAAGGAATTTCACACATACCACACCCAGCATTAGACAATACATCCCCCACTATAGTGCACTGTTATTTCAGAGTTCGTAAATTATTTTCTGCATGCTATGGCTTTGATAAAACTGTACTTAATTGGCACTTTCAGCAACACTGGTACTTGTAGTTCCACAAACTGATTTGTGATGAAATCACACACTTTATTAGCTAATAATTGTCAGTCTTTAGCAAGAAACATAACACTGTAAACTGTTACTTATCTCACCGGCCTCCAAAGTGTGCGTCCCTCTGCAAACTCTCCTCTCCAGGGGTCATTAAAGCAAAAGGGGGCTACTTTGAGGAATCTAAAATATAAAACATTTTGATTTGTTTAACACTTTTTTGTTTACAACATAATGTGTTCTTTCATAGTTTTGATGTGTTCAGTATTAATCTACAATGTAGAAAATAATTAAAATAAATAAAAACCATTGAATGAGAAGGTGTGTCCAAACTTTTGACTGGTACTGTATACTCTCCCTCACCAGCAGCAGTTACCCATATACCCTCCCATAGCAACAGTAGTTACCCATATACCCTCTCACAATACAGCACCAGTTACCCGTATACCCTCTCACACTAGCAGCAGTTACCCATATACCCTCCCACAACAAAACAACACTCCTGCAACCTCTTCATTGCCAGGGATGTAATGTAACACCACATGCTTACAACCAGCAATGACCACAATCCCCATAGCACCCTAGCAGCGTCTCTCTGACAGTGACTACTATGTATCTATAGCTACAGCCATGCAGGAATTGTAGCAGCCACAGTTACACAGTGATTACATTGTATACAATCAGTAACATTATGGTCATATATACTGTAATACTGACCGCCACTATAGTCCTCTTCGGTGTCCATCATTGTGGTCACTGCCTGGGGGGCACTCAGTGGACTCCTATCAGGCACACTGTGCCTCCGCGGTATTACTGCATCTGCTGCATAAGATCACTGGGGGTATGCACACAGCAGGTCTCATTCATCAGCAATATATCACCACAACATACACACTAGTTTCTGTAACATGTTTGATGTGAGAGTATTACAGGGAGAGCACTAGCAGCAGAGCATGCACACAGGGTAACCGTAGGCAGCAGCTATTGTATGGGCAGCAATAATCCCAGCCCTTTCCAGTCCCAGGATGCCTCCAGTGAGGGAGAGATCAAAGAACTTAAACTTTTATCTTCTCGGCTCATCTAGTCTCCTCTCTCTCTGTGCATGTGACATGACAAGTCACATGCACAGGGGCTAATGCAGGATTTCTAGCAGTGATGTGCGGTGGGGTGAGGCAGAGCTAATGTCTGCGCCAGAGTTTTGACTGTATAAAGTATATGAAAATACAAAGAATATGTTAGAAATATCTTCTTTGTATTAATTCTAATCATTTTTATAGTCAAAACTAGAGTCAAATGTTTATGGCAGATGAGGAGACAGAACAGCATTTTCTAAACACACTTTCTCCCACCTCATGGTAAGGCACCTGTCTCTTCTTCCTGGCAGCTACTCTCTGATCCAGTGCACTGATTGAGGACTCAGATCCACAGACACAGCAAACTTGGTAGAAGAAGCTGCTACCACTGGGCATGTGCAGCAGCTCTGCTCTGTCCCTTAAACTGCAAGTTGTGGCGGCAGCTCTAGCAGTCATATTATATTCTATTGCTATTATGGTCATAATTAGAGTTGTTGGCACAGCAGAGTAGGGTATCCATGCAACCAGAACCCCCTCGCCCCTGCGTGTGCATATTTGCATATGACGCAGGCAGCAGAACACAGTCGAGAGCAGGAGAGGAGTCAGTGTGGCACCCGGCTGCCAGCAGCAGTTCAGTATCAGGGGGCTTAAATTATACATGCATTCATTAAACAGCCTCTTGGCCGCACAAAGGTAAATCCGCTACTGGTGCACATTCATCAAAAAGAAAGGGCACTGGACATGGAGGGATCCATTCAGAATTAGTTTCCGCACGCAAACTCCAAAAAATATAAGCTTTTGAAGCTTACTTTAAACAGGGAGGAACCACCAGGGATGTACAGTCAGGGGAGGCATACCCTGTGATTTCTTAGTAATGCTCCTGACATCATTACTAGCGACATTATAATGGTTAACCCTGGGCATTTTGATCTCAGTAGATTTTGATTTATGTGCATGTAATAGGTTTTCCCTATTTCTAGATAAAGCACGTTGTTTAGCTGACAGAAGCTGTTGTAACTCATAACCTTGATGCAAAAAATGTTGCATCATATGCTGAAAACCTGCCCCACATCATGATGTTACCACCTCAAAACTTCACTGTGGGTATGGTGTTTTTGGGGTGATATGCAGTGCATTTCTCCTCCAAACATGGTGTGTATTATGGCATCTAAAGAATTCAATTTTGGTCTCATCTGGACAGACTATATTCTCCCAGTATTTCACAGGCTTGTTTAATTGTTGTACAGCAAACTTTAAATGAGATTTAACATGTTTTTTCTTCAGCAATGGCGTCTTGCATGGTGAGCGTGCATACAGGCCATGGAGGTTGAGTGCATAGAGTGTATGGATATCTTTGAAACAATTGTACCTGCTAATTCCAGGTCTTTCTGAAGCTCTACACAAGTGGTCCTTGGCTCTGACTTGGATAACTCTTCTGATAATTATTTTCACTCCTCTGTCAGAAATCTTGCGAGGAACACCTATTCGTAACCAGTTTATGGTGAAAGGATGATCTTTCCACTTCCGGATTATGGCCCCAACATTGCTCACTGGAACATTCAGAAGTTTAGAAATCTTTCTGTAACCAATGCCATCAGTATATTTTGCAATAAAGGTCTTGAGAGAGCTCTTTGCTTTTAACCATCATGAGATGTTTCTTATGTGATACCTTGGTAAAGAGACACCTTTTTATAGGCCATCAGTTGGGACTGAACCAGCTTTATTCATTTGCACTGACAAGGGGCAGGATTGCTTTATAATTACTGATAGATTTCAGCTGGTGTCTTGGCTTTCCATGCCTTTTTGCATCTCCCTTTCTTCATGTGTTCAATATTTTTTCCCTGTGTCATTTCACATTATTACATATAACTTAATTTATGGACATCTATGGTTTGATTTATTTGCATGGGTTGTTGCATAGGATTGCATGGGTTGTTGCTGACATTTGGTGAACATTTCATTACAATAGCCCATTACAAATAAATTTACTGAGAAAAATGTTGATGTGTTCAATACTTACTTTACCAGCTGTATATATACACACTATGGCTCGTGTAGTGGGATTAAGTAAAAAATAAACAACAATGGTATCTATAGGGTAAATCTACAAAAAATTGTGTTTCAGCCAACTTCAGTAGAGATTGAATTCAACTGACACCAGCCATTTGAAATGGTAACTTTAAAAAAACAAAAAAAACAGTAATTTACTAAATTCCCGTGTTTGTGAGATTCGAGTTTTCTGATGTCCATGTCATTCATATTGTACGGCAGTGCTTTACGGGAGAGTTTTGTAAAACACTGACGAATATTGCACAATGAAGCCCAGCCGTCACAGTGCCACAGCCGCACGGACCTGTATAAATGTGTCCCCCGGCTGTGGCATTATCTTCTTGACTAGCGGAGACTGGTGCTGGTTCCTAAAATATGAGGGACCCCTACGTGCTTTCACCCCCGTATTTTTGGACCAGGACCAGTTGCAGAGCCTGGTTCTGGGTTTTAAAATACTGGTAACCCCTACACTAATCTAACTCTCTCTGCACATGTTATATCTGCCTCCCCTGCAGTGCACATGGTTTTGCCCAATTAGTAAAAAAAAATCCTGCTGCGATCAACTTGGAATTACCCCCAAAATCTACAGTAACTTCTGAAATTATGATGTGACTTCTACTTTCATATTTTATGGTATGTGGTGCATTACCTTATTCTCAAAAACAATTTATAATCATAACTTGTGTACTCAGTACTAAGGGTGGGCCACAAAACAATAACACTATACTTAAACTGGGATTAGTGTATATAGGGCCTAATTGCGCACGTGAGAGGGGTAATATCTACAGAAATTGCGTACTCGCTTTGTAGCCACTGTTTGACCCGACAGGAAGCAGGCGTTTCTGTGCTGAAAACTTTCGTTTTCTGGGTGTGTCAGGAAAAACGTAGGCGTGCCCAAGAATTTTTGGGGAGGGTCTCTGATGTCAGCGCAGACCATCCAGGCCGTCTCAGTCACAGATTAGTTTTAGCCTCAGACCTAGTTACGTTTGTCCAGACGACAAAAAATCTTTGATGTTCCGGAACGGAAATTGCATCTGAATCTGCGAATGGATATCGATCTGCTATGCACTTGCAAACTTGCATGTGGCGTTTTTTCTTCCTGTTGGAGTGGCGCCATTCTACTCGCAGACAACTGCAATTTCTCACAATAACGATCTATGCAGAAGTAGGCCCATATTGCTATTGTGGATGCAGAACAAAGTGGTATTTAAAATTCCAATAAAAATCCCAATTCACTGGCTAAATATTTCACAATTATTTTAGAATGGCTGAAAAAGTTTGTATCCAATATTTATTTTACTGATCACATTAAATATACAGATGACTCCTTAAATATGTACATGCTTATACACAATGGGGTTTATGTTGTAAATGAATGTGACTATCCTGTCAATCCTATTGATACTGGGTCTTAAGGAGTGTTGCATATTTGTTCAGAAATCTAGTAATCGTGGTGTTTGCAACTGCACACAGTTTATGCTTGACTTACTGAGTTTTACAGTATATCAAATCAATATTTTAAATTGCTGTGATCTCAGTTTACCATATAATGTTAAAGCGTAATACATGTGACTGCTCAAATTACAACTGTTAAATCTAATAACAATGACTGTTTATAAAAATGGCAGGGCTTAGTGCTAAAATAAACAGATAGACCACAATGCAGAGCCAAAAACTGTAATGACTGTTTTCATACAATCAAGCCAGTGATCTTGTGTTGTGTGATACTGAGGCTTGCCTATTTGTACACAGATCTAATAACAATGTTAATATTATCGGGAAATGTACTAGTGTCTGGAAATAGTTTTCACAACAAGGAAATACATTGTGTTATTTACATAAAAATACAGGTGACAATATCTTTATAATTATGTTTGACAAAATAAGTATGTTAAAGAAGGACAGGTGCAAAATGTTCTTTCAAACTGCATATGTTAGGGCAGATGTATTAACCTGGAGAAGGCATAAGGAAGTGATAAACCAGTGATAAGTGCAAGGTGATAAACGCACCAGCCAATCAACTCCAATATGCAAATTGACAGTTAGGAGCTGATTGGCTGGTGCTTTTCTCACCTTGCACTTATCACTGGTTTATCGCCTTCTCCAGGTTAATACATCTGCCCCACTGACTGTGTGCTATTAGTGGATAAATTGGGTGACAGGTAGGTGCTTATAAAAGTTTAATAGTCTGTTATTATGCAAATTGCCAATGGATCTGACCAGTGACCCAGATTTATCAAGCCTTGAAGAGTGATAAATTGTACGGTGATAAAGTACTGGCCACTCAGCTCCTAACTGTCATGTTACAGGCTATGGGCCATATTCAATTAGCAGTGATAACGGACTTTTCACGTGAAAAGTCCGGTTTTCGGGTGAAAAACCGGACTTTTCACATGAAATGCAATTACAGCCTATTCAATTATCCTGGAAAATTTATCGGTGATCATGTTTTCACTAATTTCACTTCACCTTCTCTGAAGCAGGTGAAAAGTTGGGAAAAGTCACTATTTTAAGGTAAAAATGTTTGGATATGGTACAGAACTCCTGGGACACCCCCCTTTATGACTAATTAGGCACGTTGAAGTTTTTAATTATTTTTAATTGGCCAATAATGACATGTCATTTTTGGGGTGAAAAAGTAAAAAGTGATGGAAATTGGGGTTCAAGGTATGGGACAGGTATATTGGGGTGCTTTATGAGTGGGACAGGTGTTTTTTAGGCTTGCAGATGGGAGTAATCGGTCTGTTTCCACTTTTTTTTTAAAGTACCCTAAAATGACCCAAATATATACTTATACCCATTTTCATGTACCCCAAATTTAGTGAGAGCATTTATTTTGCTCAAAAAAACTTGCTTTCTATCATTTTTTTGCATTTAAAAAAATGCATATAACCGCCATTTCACACAATTTAAGTCCCCAAAAACTCTCTAATGTGATCTCTAACACACTTCTCTTCTGTTTTCCTATGTTAGTTTAGCATTTTTTGGGGTACAGGCTGATTTCCCAATTTTCACCTGCACTTTTCACTGCAAGAATTTTCACGTGAAACCCGGTCGTAATTGAATAGGTCGAAAAATGGAGCGTTTTCGCGGCAATTTTCGGCCGATTGCCGCGAAAAATTTTCGGGCGAAAAATTGCAGCGAATTTGCGGATAATTGAATACCCCACTATGTTTGAAAAATGACAGTTAGAAACTGATTCGTCGATACTTTATCACCGTGCATTCTATCACTCTCCAAGGATTGATAAATCTGGGCCATTTGCGCATGCGTCAGAGTCAGTATACACAACTCTGTACAACTTTGGGCAATTCAGAATTGTTTTGCATCTCACTTGAGGCTGAGTGAGGTAACTGGGAGGCAACTGGGGATTTACATGTGGGGTAAGTGTTATATAGGCCTGTTGATGGAATTGTAATGCACATGCATAGTTCATGCCGATTTCAGGTGGATCTCTTGCTCCAGGTATGGGGCTGTTGCAAATGCACGTTGTCAGGGATGGCAGATCTGTTTGCAATTGGATTTGCGACTGCAAAGATGTTGCCAGCTCTGACTACAGCATTTATTTTCAAGGTCCCATGTGTTTCTTTTGTAAGTTTTTCCCCTTTCAAAGAAAAAAAATTATATATATTGTAAGGAATAAAATACAGTATAGCAACCACAACCACAAACATATGCAGGCATCAATAAACTGATAAAGCTTAGGGTTGACAACTTTGGCACCAAAGTCAAATGCAAGAATGTGGCACATGAAAAGAGGATCTTATCTGCAAAAGTGTTATAGACTACTGTAATTGTACACAAGTTGGACACTGTGACTGGCTTCGTCTTTTGGGCACCTGATAATGAGCTGCTTAAAGTTTTTTGTTATGCCCATCAGTCAATGACTCATCCACCAGGAATTCCTTCTGTGGCATTTGACAGAGAATGTACACACTTAGATTCAATAGTTGTATTATTTTATTATTTAAGGGACACAAAAGAAGTTTTGACCAAGGTGTATGACACTCAGGTTACCAATGAGATGGTTTTGTATGCATTTACTGTAAACCTTGAACTAGAACCTGCAAGGTTAACCTTTATAAATCAGATTACATCTAATTTGTCATATGGGTTTTTGAAATTGTTGTATCTTGTAATTATTTTGCTTTTATTGACAGCATTTACCATTTACTAGCAAGGATTAAGGTCCAAGGGCCTGATTCAGTGATGCACCCAAGTCCGGTTCGGTGATAGAGTATGCAATATATAGGATTGAACATGCGTCAATGCTGAACATATGCAATTATCAACAACTACGGTCAATTCAGAGTATTAATTATACCCATACTGGCTGAACGTGTGTGAATGCACGTAACTGGATAGCAGTTCTGAGGACATTACTTGGTCGTGTAGGCTGAATTGCCGGCTAAGTACAGTAGTGCTAAGCATGTGTGGAGATCCTTCTGATTATGGCTGCATCTTTTGCATCAGGTATAAAGCTGGTTTGGGATGAAGACTAGTTTCACAAGCAGATGGATTGAGGCAACATGGGCGAATAGATGAATGAAATTGTGCATTCGGGACAATGATCTGCAGTTATTCTTTTGCACACAGTGCGGATGCACTTTATGGTTGTATGTGTCACTGTGCCTGGCATGCTT
This sequence comes from Pseudophryne corroboree, assembly GCF_028390025.1. NCBI lineage: Eukaryota > Metazoa > Chordata > Amphibia > Anura > Myobatrachidae > Pseudophryne > Pseudophryne corroboree. The sequence goes on along the minus strand of NC_086444.1, from coordinate 517,953,415 downwards.
CAGGTAAACTGTATTTTCTCAAGGAAGTCTCAAACAAGACCTGTGCCATGGTTAGCATGATACAAGTGAGCCTGCTGTCACAATAGTCTCATTTAATGGACAAGCAGTATTGATAGGATGCAAAAGTTTGTGGATAGGCTACATTTAAATGATCTCAATTTAAAATGTACACAGTATTTTTATTTTCAGAATATTGTCTTTTCTGGATATGGAGATTTCTAAGAATGAGAAGAATTATATCCACTCTACTGGAAACGAAACCTACCTCTGGTAATTTAATTTGTCATATCAGCATTATGCTCCCTACAACAGTGGTGAGAAATAATCAGATAGATCCATGATTACTGTCATGTAGGGGTTGTAGACAATTTAATGTTTTTGTAAGCACAGAGAATAAATACTAACATAACTTAGTAAAGCTTATCAAACAATGGACTATTCTCTACGAGAATACTTCTCAATATGTATGGTTGTTTATAATGCTATGAAACTTGTGCACATGGGTGGTCATTCCGAGTTGTTCACTCGGTAAATTTCTTCGCATCGCAGCGATTTTCCGCTTATTGCGCATGCGCAATGTTCGCACTGCAACTGCGCCAAGAAATTTGCTATGCAGTTAGGAATTTTACTCACGGCATTACGAGATTTTTTCTTCGTTCTGGTGATCGTAATGTGATTGACAGGAAGTGGGTGTTTCTGGGCGGAAGCTGGACGTTTTATGGGAGTGTGTGAAAAAACGCTACCGTTTCTGGGAAAAACGCGGGAGTGGCTGGAGAAACGGGGGAGTGTCTGGGCGAACGCTGGGTGTGTTTGTGACGTCAAACCAGGAACGACAAGCACTGAACTGATCGCACTGGAAGAGTAAGTCTCGAGCTACTCAGAAACTGCACAGAGAAGTCTTTTCGCAATATTGCGAATCTTTCGTTCGCAATTTTGATAAGCTAAGATTCACTCCCAGTAGGCGGCGGCTTAGCGTGTGCAAAGCTGCTAAAAGCAGCTTGCGAGCGAACAACTCGGAATGAGGGCCATGACTAATTATCAGAACCCACGTTCCAACAGAACCACCTTTACATTTACGAAGCACCCAGTTTAAGACAGTTTAATGTTGAATTACTTTTAGGACAAGTAGAAATGTTTCTCTGTGGCAACTGTTTTATGACTTGTCCCTATATTCTGAGCAGAGACATTTATGTTAATGAGTTTGATTATTAGAGCAAGGGAATTTCAGACTAGAGATGTGCGACGGACACTTTTCGGGTTTTGTGTTTTGGTTTTGGATCTGGTTCACCGCTCGTGTTTTGGATCTAGATTGGTTTTGCCAAAACGAACCTTTCGAGTTTTGGTTTTGGATCTAAAAGAAAATTTTTTACTGCTTTTCAGCGCCAATGTTTAGAATATATAGTATAGCTAATCCCTCATTCGCTGCTATAAAAAGGGTGTGTAGTCCTTTAAAAGAAGATTTACAAAGAAATGGAAATATAGCAGCGCTTGTGGGAGCAGCAGTACACTTAAAACAAATGGAGAGCCGGAAATAAATGTTTAATAAAAACTGCATCAATATGTAAATGACATAGAATACAAGCAATACTATAATCGTTAAAAATATGGATTATAAATGTTCCTATTCACTGGAAAATATGGCATTAAGAGTTGACTTAATGAATGATAATAGAAAAGTCCACAGACAAAAACGCTGTATGGGTTAACTGGAATGAATGCTCACATCAAGCAAAATAGTTAGTTTGTTCAGAAAGTAACTGTAGCAGATGGATTGATTGCAGACAATGTAATGAGTATTGTTGTAAGTTTGTAGCAAGAAAAGTTACTTTTGAATAGAGTGTGGCTGAAGGTACAGAAAGCGCTGCTCCTGAATATCACTGGTAATAGCGGTGCAATTATAAGGACACAGTGTGCCGTAAAATCCTCCATCATTCTTTCAATGGTGACAGAATCATATGCAATGACAGTAGACATGTCAGTAATCGTTGGCAGCTCCTTCAGTCTGGACTAGATGTCAACACTTGCTCCTGACTGCCTACATTACCGCCAGTGGGTGGGCTCAGAAATTGAAATTTTATCCTTTTCCTCGCAAGAGCTGTTGACGGGTCGCGTTCCACTTGAGTTGACAATTTTCTCACCAGCAGGGCTTTGAACCTCTGCAGACTTGTGTCTGCTGTGAAGAGAGATACAATGTAGGCTTTAAATCTAGGATCGAGTACGGTGGCCAAATGTAGTGCTTTAATTTCAACAGATTGACCACCCTTGAATCATAGCAAAGCAAATGAAGGGCTCCATCTACAAGTCCCACAAACTTAACGGAATTGCTCCGTCTTAGTTCCTCCTTCAATTTCTCCAGCTGCTTCTGAAAAAGCCTGATGGGGGGAATGACCTGACTCAAGCTGGCATTGTCTGAACTGACTTCACGTAAGGCAAGTTCAAAGGGTTGGAGAGCCTTGCACAAGACGGAACTCTTTCTCCACTGCGCTTGAGTCAGGTGCATTCCCCCTCCTTTGCCTATTTCGTAGGTGGATATATAAGCTTGAATGGCCATTTGCTGCTCCTCCAACCTCTGAAGCATATAAAGTGTTGAATTCCACCTCGTTACCACCTCTTGCTTCAGGTGATAGCAGGGCAGGTTCAGGAGTGTTTGCTGGCGCTCCAGTCTTCGGCACACGGTGGTTGAATTCCGAAAGTGGCCCGCAATTTTTTGGGCCACCGACAGAATCTCCTGCATGCCCCTGTAATTTTTCAAAAAATTCTGCACCACCAAATTAATTGCATGTGCAAAACATGGAACGTGCTAAAATTTGCCCAGATGTGATGTACGCACAGTATTGGTGGCGTTGTCAGATATCACAAATCCCCAGGAGAGTCTAAGTTGAGTAAGCCATCATGCGATGATGTACCTCAGTTTCTGTAAGAGGTTGTCAGTGGTGTGCCTCTTACGGAAACCGGTGATACACAGCGTAGCCTGCTTAGGAACGAGTTGGCATTTGTGAGATGCTCCTACTAGTGCTGATGCTGTTGTTGCTGCGGATGACAATACATCTACCCAGTGGGCTGTCACAGTCATGTAGTCCTTAGTTTGCCCTGCTCCACTTGTCGACATGTCCATGGTTAAGTGGACACTGGGTACAACCGCATTTTTCAGGACACTAAGGACACTTTTCTTAATGTCCCTGTACAGTCCGGTAATCGCTTTCCTAGTGAAGAGGAATCTAGATGGGATTTGATATCGGGGACACAGTATGTCCTTCAACTGTCTAAATCCCACTGCACTAATGTCAGATACCGGACGCACATCTAACACCAGCATAGTTGTTATGGCCTCAGAGATCCGCTTTGCAACAGGGTGACTGCTGTCATATTTCATCTTCCTCGCAAAGGACTGTTAGGCAGTCAATTGCTTAGTTGAAGTAGTACACTTCCCCTCTGGGATGATGATCGACTCCTAGCAGCAACAACAGCACTGGCAGCAGCAGTAGGCATACCACTGAAGGATCCTCCGCAGGAATCCTGGTTAGGAGAGGACTCCTCAGTCTTGCCAGTGACATGGCCTGCAGGACTACTTACATTCCTGACTGAGAAGGAAATTGACGTTGATGGAGTTGGTGTTGTGGCTTGCAGGAGCTTGGGTACAACAGGAAGAAGGGGAAGAAGGGATTTAGGTGTCAGTGGACTGCTTACGCTCTTACCCAAAGTTTTTGAGCTTGACAATGATTTCTGATGAATGCGCTGCAGGTGATGTATAAGGGAGGATGTTCCTAAGTGGTTAATGTCCTTACCCCTACTTATTACGGATTGACAAAGGCAATGCACGGCTTAACACCTGTTGTGGAGTAATAATTCCACACCAAAGAGGTGGCTTTTTAGGTATTTTGCCCAGGCATGACAATGGGCTTTCTCATCCCATGGACAACAACTGTCTCCACCGGTGCCTTATTCAAACAAACCACATCACCATCAGAATCCTCATCGTCAACTTCCTCCTCAGCGCCAGCTACACTAATATCCTACTCATCCTGGTGTACATCTACAGTGACATCCTCAATCTCAATATCACCAACTGGACTGGCGGTGCTCCTCCCAGCACTTGCAGGTGTTGTGCAAATGGTGGTAGGAGCCTCCTCTTTCTATACAGTCTTGGGAAGGTCAGGCCTAGACATCGCAACCGCGGACACACTTGGACTGTCCTTGGGGATTTTTGATATTTCTGAATGCACGGTTGTTTTTCCCGTGCTTTACCAAGCTTAATTTTTTACATTTTTCAATAGGGAGGAAGGCTTCCAACTTCATGAGAAGCTGAGCCACCAGTCATGAACATAAGCCAAGGCCTTAGACTTTCCTTGCCACTTCGTGTCGGGAATGGCATATTGCCAATTTTACAGATAATTTCAGATAATTTTTTCTTTCTGATTATTAATTTTTGCTTCTTGGATTTTACATGCCCTCTATGACATTGGACATTGGCCTTAGCAGATGACGTCAATGGAGTTGCATCATCAATGTCAGGACTGGTGGCAGCAGCAGCTTCAGCACTAGGACTAGGAACTGGAAGTGGTTCCTGATCTTCCACTATTTTTTCCTCCAAATTGTTGTTCTCCATTTCACAGGACAGCACCCCATTATTATTACAGCACACAGAACAGTGTCCCTTTATTTTCACAGCACCCCTGTATTCTTACAGCATACAGGACCAGTGTGCCTTTATTTTAACAACAGCAGCACCCCTGAATTTTTACAGCATACAGGGCCAGTGTAAAATTATTTTAACAGCGGCATCCCTGTATCTTAACAGCATACAGGACCAGTGTACTTGTATTGTAACAACAGCACCCCTGAATTTTTACAGCATACAGGGCCAGTGTAATATTATTTTAACAGCAGAACCCCTGTATTTTTACAGCATACAGGACCAGTGTGCTATTATTTTAACAACAGCAGCACCCCAGAATTTTTACAGCATACAAGACTGGGCCAGCACCCCTGTATTTTCACAGCATACAGGACCAGTGCGCTTTTATTTTGACAACAGCACCCCTGAATTTTTACAGGATACCAGGGCCAGTATTATATTATTTTAATAGCAGCACCCCTGTATTTTAACAGCATACAGGACCAGTGTACTTTTATTTTAACAGCACCCCTGAATTTTTACAGCATACAGGGCCAGTGTAATATTATTTTAACAACAGCACCCCTGTATTTTTACAGCATAGAAGACCAGTGTGCTTTTAGCTTAACAACTGCATCATTTAATTTTTACAGTATACAGGGCCAGTGTACTTTTATTTAACAACAGCACCCCTGAATTTTTACAGCATATAGGGCCAGTGTAATATTACTTTAGCAGCAGCACCCCTGTATTTTATCAGCATACAGGACAAGTGTGCTTTTATTTTAACAACAGCACCCCAGAATTTTAACAGCATACAGGGCCAGTGCAATATTTTAACAGCAGCACTCCTGTATTTTTACAGCATACTGGACCAATGTACTTTTATTTTAACAACTGCACCCCTAATTTTTTTCAGCATACAGGACCAGTGTGCTTTTATTTTAACAACAGCAGCACCCTTGAATTTTTACAGCATACAAGACAGGGCCAGCACCCCTGTATTTTCACAGCATACAGGACCAGTGTGCTTTTATTTTAACAACTGCACACCTGAATTTTTACAGCATCCAGGAGACAGTGCCCCTGCCCCCTGTACAACACAGTGACAGCCAGGACAGCAACAACATCCATTTACAGCTGCAGCATCCCTAACGGCACATGAAACACCAGTGACAGCCAGGATAGCCAGAACAACACCCATATCAGCACAGGTACACCACAGTGATAGGATCAGCACCGCTACAGAACACACACTGACCCCACCCAACGCCACCACCCACAGAGAGACAGAGGTCTATCTCCCTCACTCTTCAAGTCCGGAGTGAAAATGGCAGCAACGCATGGCTGTTTATATGGAATCCAAAACCTGCGAGAGTCCAACAGCAGTATGATTACATTTTGCCTCATTCTGGTTTCTGAGTCTGGCAGGAAGTCCCGAGCCGTGCTCCGATCCAGGCTCAGATCCCGGCTCGGAGCGTGAAGTTCATCTCTACTTCAGACTCATACATTTTGTTTATGTAATACAGATTGAGTCATTTATCTACTGAGATGCAGTAATGACTATATTTATATAGGTACATATATGTGAACATATTTTTTATATAACTTTAAGAATTATTATTAGTATTATTAGTATTATTGTTATTATTATGTATTTATTTATTTATAATTTTTTATGTTGAATCCAATTATCCGTAGTACCATACATTTGTTAGGCCATTTAAAAATTACCATAACCATCATATGAAAAATTTTCATTTGTAAGTGACTGGAAAATTTAATCTCTTTGCTAGTGTTAGAGATAGTTTTGTTAAAAATTCATCTCATTTACATTTTAGAGTGGTGGAATTATTGGGATTATGGGATTATTTTGCCTCTTGTTTCCAATTAAAACCAGCAGCCCAGAGTTTGGTTACTGTCATTGGGGAAGTCTTCTGATGTGCTGTAACTTCTTAAACTATGCTAGCCAATCAAGAATAATACAGGAGCTTGTTGCAATACAATCTATAATGTGACGTATGTTGTTTAAATAAATTATTAATGTGTATAATGCATTTAAATTATATGTATGCTAAAATCAAATGATATATCTTAACAAAAATAGCCATTAATAAATAGCTTTTGTTATTAATTTGATCAATTCAAATTAATTGTAAATGTAATTGTTTTGCAATACAACCAATTGTTCAGTTATCTATTCCAAAAAGGTTAATACTGTTCTATGTCTTTCAACAAAGCATACAGGGACCTCTCGTGTAAATCAGTATTTAAGAGAATGTGTAAACTATGGGATAAGTCAATACATAGACTGTACATTGACATATTATGGAAGCATGACAGAATGTCCAATAAAAGATAAATAATGCCATTGTGCTGACTGTGGAAAACATATCACTTATCACCATGCAATGCTTTCAGGCACTTATATACTGAGCTGTTGGAGGAGATCAACCATTACCTTGTTGATCTATAACAAGACTAACAAATAGTTCTTCAGGGAATAAAAAAGGTTTTTACCCGTAAAAATGCATATCTGTATGTTGTTAAGTGCTTTTTTATACCCCAGTGTAGTTCTTGCTAGAAATTAGTTGTTATACATATAGGGATTCAAAGAGAGATTGTTGCACCTCTCTACTACCTGGGGAAGACATGTCAATTTCCCCTAACCCCCCCTCCCCTCTCAAATTCTTCCTTAAAGGCTTATAACCCTTTTTTTTTTTTTTTTTTTCAGGTACATAAACATTTGCACTTGTTAAAAAAGTGTGCATTGTAAACTATATGGAATTGCTGTAGGTATGTTGGGTGACCATTCTTGCTTCATAGCTAAAGCATATCTGACGTTGCAATGCAGTGTAACACAGAGGATGTCACATTTCATATGTATATCACAGTGGTAGTGCTGTCCCCAGAGTACAACGCAGAGAGATTTTTAAAATAAAATGCAAATGCTATTTATCTAAAAACTTTTGTCTGATAATGTGATAGTTAAACGTAGCATCCTTCTACTGGAGACTATCAGCACTTCAACTGAAATATGTTGAGCTTCTACAATTAAAAGAAATGTATAGCTACTATAATAGTAAAACGGACACACAAATCCTCATATTAAACTGTTGCAACAAGTTTTCTACTAACACAATGAATAGAAGAAAAAGGGAACAAATGACATCAAAACTCAAATAGGGTTCTCATAGACTCTCCACATTTGACAGTAACAAAGGGGATCGATCTTTTAGTAATTTACTCAAAATACTATTCCAAATAGTATTAATGCTATTGCCTCTAACAAACTCCACTTATACAGTGGATATACTGTTGTATCTAACTGATGGGGAAATTAATCAAAGTTTGGAGGGATATAAAGTACTAACAAATGACTACCTAACTTCCATGTTACAGGTTGTGGTGGAGATGTACAAAGCATTGGAGAGTGATAAAGTGGGGAGAGATAAAGTACCAGCCAATCAGCTCTCAACTGCCATGTTACAGGCTGTGTTTGAAAAATGATCGTTAGGAGCTGCTTGGCTGGTACTTTATCTCTCCCCACTTTATATCTCCAAGCTTTGATAAATATTCCCTTGACAGATTACGATCTAATAGTATCGCCCTCCTTCCATACAGTGATGCTGAGAGCGGAGGGAGAGGATACTAATTACCTAGGCCCAGGTTGGACCTATACTTAGGGCTGGTGCCATCTTCCTGGTGACATCTCTGGGAAGATGGCGTACGCACATTGAAAGCAGAGACTTTGGCACTGTGCCAGAGTCTTTGCTTTCTAGTGCAAATGTGCAATCTTCCCAAATATCACTGGGAAGGTGGCACTGGCCAAGGAGGAGGGACACGCTTCCCACAAACAAGGTAGGAAGCAGGTGCACCCTCCACCTCTACCCCCTCCTTCCCCTCACTGCCCCCACCCCCTGCTTTAGAATGTCACTCCCTATGGAAAGCGGCCCAGCAATTATACATTTTTTACACTGTTTATTATTTTTAGGGGATGTGGACACGCTCCCGTTCAGTATTGGGGTCCCGCGTTGCTCTTTACGCCCTTGCTTTTGTATTTCATAACTACAAGCAGTTGAAGACTGTGACGGAATGATACTGTGATGTGGGCCTGACTCAGAGACTTTGCAGCTGCAATTTAGTAGTATTCAGCGGCTGTGTGAAAATATGCAGATGACTGCTGGGATTTGTAGTGAAGCCTACTCCAGGTGCCTGAGATCCACTGCTTGTGGCAAAGAAACAAACATTGGGCAACATAAGTCAATAATTAAACTTCTGACTTAGTAACCGTATGGCCGTTAACTGTAAGAGCCATTTTTTCCTATGGGATCGCAGTCACAATCTGTAACACGCCCAAGAAACACAAGACGCCTGTATTTGAGTTGCTACTCCCCAGTTGCTACCCAAAATGCTCCATGACTGTCTATCACTTTCAAAGTAAATCCTCACATGGACAAACGTCGTGAGCCCATTGTAGCACATTAGCAGAGTGACTTACATGCATAAATAGTAGAAAACAATTGCTCTACAGCATAACTCAACATTGCGTCCATCTCTGATAAGACCCTATGCGATTTGTCCTGTCAAATAAAGAGAGGCAGAGTGATACCCAAAACTGTGATGGTGATTCCTGTTTGTGAGAAAAGGCGGGATGTCTCAGTAGTGATGACCATCGACTGCTCTGTCATCGATGATTGATGATTCCCCAACATCTGTAAGAAACCATCAATGGTAGGCTATCAATAGATTACCTATGTGCAATCACAGATGGCGGTTGACACTCACCATGGGGGATCAGCCTTCGATGGTTGCTTTCCATTGGTGATCGATGGCCAACCCTACATCTCAGCCAGGGCCCCAGAGAGGGCTTCCTTTGTTGTGAAGGGGAAATACCACACAAAAGGTCCTGATTTGGACGCTATTCTGATGTTCATGCAAACTGCCAATGTTATTTGTCTGTGCATGCATCTGAGTCACGCAGTGCTTGTGTACCAATTTTGTACGTGTAGAGTAGCTGTACAGATTTGGATGCATGGTAGTAGAAATGTATGGGGCATTCCTGAATGCTGACTGAGAGGTAACAGGGGGTGCCTAAAGAGATGTACTGAGATGTTGCACTTTATGGTATTGTTGCAGGCGTGTTGCAGGCATATCAAAGAAAGCGGCTGCATACAGAGAAGCTCAACTGCTCGTATAGCAGGCATACTCAGGTGAAGAAATTGCACTCTTCATAGCTTTGTTGGTGCAACTGATGGTGTGTCTAAGGACGCACCAAGCAATATTACAGCATCTATGGATTCTGATAGTGGGTGTCTCAGTCCTTGCACTATGTACAGTATACAGGGAAGGACTTTGTAGTGGCATTAGCATAAAGATCCAGTTGCAGCAACAGAAAAAGAGGCAATATCAGCCCCAAAGCAGGTGCAAAGAGTCTATAGGGTTTATTTAAAAAAAAAAAAAATCTACTGCATTCCTATATATTTTTTTAATGCCTTTACAGCAAGATCTGTTCTGGCATGGAAAAAGGAGGCTAAAGTTGCTTCTTTTTGTTGTCTTTCGTAACAGTTTCTTCCATATAGAAGCACATAAAGAATGTACACAGATTACCTCTAAAATATGATCATTGTATAAAAATTAAATCATAGATATAAAATAGTGCGATCAGCACTAATAAATGAAGGTTAATGGGGAATCTCTCCAAATCACTGGTATTACCAAATCTGATTTTTCTAAATGGCATGAAGTGGCATAGCAATCTGTGTATATTCTTTATGTGCTCCTATTTATGATTCAAACACCCCAGCCCACCCTATGTTCCTTTTTACAAAAGATTCCTGTGGCAGTATTTGCATGTGGATGAAGATCCTGCTCAGAGGTGTAATGGTGCCTGGAGCAAGAGTATGTTTTGGCGCCCCTCTCCCCTGTACTGAATTGGATGGCATGTTACATTTGAAAAGAAACCATATTTAAATTGGTGGCAGGGTCAGTTCTAGACCTTGTAGAGCTCATTGCGAAAGTTTTCTTTGGGTACCCCCATGTATAAAATATGGACAGTGCACACCAAAATATTGGGGTGTAGCCACATAATAGTACCAATTCACATTACACTGCACAGTAGTGTCCGTTATTTCACATTACACCACACAGTATTGTCTGTTATTCACATTACACCACGCAGTAGAGCTACTTATACACATTACGGCACAGTAGAGCCGCTTATATACGTTACGCCACACAGTAGAGCCACTTATACATGTTATGCCACAGAAGAGCTGCTTATATATGTTACGCCACACACTTGAACTGCTTTTACACATTACACCACACAGTAGAGCTGCTTATGCACGTTACGCCACAGTAGAGTTCCTTATACATATTATGCCACAGTAGAGTCTTTTATACACAATACACCATGGTAAATCCCCTTATACATGTTATGCCATGGTAGAAAACCCTCATACATGTTACACCACAGTAGAGCCACTATGGAAGTAGCTGTATTCAATTATTTACTTTTTTAATTAAAAAAAAATAAAAAACACTATGCATGCCCCGACTGACCTGACCTCACAACCCCCAATCCTTTAATGAAAATAATGCCCCAAATGTGACCTCCCACAGACCTGATAATCCCCCAATCTCTCAATAAAAATAATGCCCCAAAACTGACCCCCTCCCCAGATCTGGTAACTTTCCAATTTCTCAATGAAAATAATGTCCCAGAATTGATTGAGGGGCAGAAATAGCTGCTCCGTGACAGCTTGAGGGGCAGGGAGAGCTCCAGCATGTGCCGGCTGTCAGTGTCTCCTGCTGTTGCCTATGCCTGCCCTGTTCCCTACCTAGTCTCAGAGTCCGAGTCAGTGTGCGCCTCTTCTGCTCCTCCTCCTCTGCAGAGCGCCCTCTAACTTTTCCGGCGCCTGGGGCTCGTACTCCCCCAAAGCCACCTTCGCTACACCCCTGATCCTGCTGCGGTCAAAGCCATAGCAGTGATCCCTTCTGCATGTGCCTATGAATCAGAAGAATGCAGAACAATTTAGAACTATGAATCAGAAGAATGCAGAACAATCTAATATATAAAAATGAAAATTTGTCCTTCTGTCTTTCTATACAAATCCACAATTTACAAGCGAAGATTGTGAAATTTTACATACGAGCGTATTAAAACACGGTAGATGCAACTAAAACAATTTGAAATCCCTAGCAGCCCTAGGGGGGCAGATAGGAGCACATAGTATATCAGGAGACAGCATAACTCTGGAATTGCTGGAGCAATGTACTCAAAAACTGGTACACATATGTCTTACAATCTGGCAACAAACACTGAGGGGGGAACACACCCCTAGCACCCCTAGGGGTGAGGCAGCAGCACTGATTATTTCAGCAGACTGCATAACTCTGGAATGCCTGCAGCAATTTACAACAAACTTGGTACACATATGACTTACACTTTGGAAACAAACACTGTGGGGGTCAGACACCCCTAGCACCCCTAGGGGTGGGACAGCAGCACTGAGTATGTCAACAGACTGCAAAACTGTGGAAGGCCTGGAGCAATTTACACCAAACTTGGTACACATCTGACTTACAACCTGAGAACAAACTCTGTGGGGTTTAGACACCCCTAGCACCACTAGGGGTGGGGCAGCAGCACAGAGTATTTCAGGAGACAGCATAACACCCGAATGCCTGGACCAATTTTCAACAAACTTGGTACACATATGACTTACAAGCTGGGAACAAACACTGTGGGGATAAGACCCCCTAGGGGTGAGGCAGCAGCACAGAGTTTTTCAGCACACAGCATAACTCTGGAATGCCTGGAGCAATTTACACCAAACTTGCTACACATATCACTTACACGCTGGGAACAAACACTGTAGGGGTAACACACCGCTAGCACCCCTAGCGGTGGGCCAGCAGGACAGACTATATCAGGACATGCATGATATGTCAGTGATGACAGGGCTGCATGTGACAGGGCCAGTGACATGATGTGAGGAGGGGAATGCAAGTAGCACAAACCCACACACTGAGAGTTATATAGTGGAAGTAGCACGGACCCCCAGCAGCACAGAGTATATCAGGAGATACATAACGTGCTGCGCTATATAAGAAACTGTAAAAAACTAAATAATTTCACAGTGGCACTGACATGATGTGAGGAGGGGAATGGAGGCAGCAGGAAGCCACAGACTGATAGTTGTATCGTGGGAAGAGCAGGGTCCCTTGGGGGACCAAAAAGGGGTTCGGCCACTACACAAAGTGGGTCAAGGAAGCAGGATATGCCTATATACTAGATCTCCAACCAACATAAATTAACAAACAACTATCATTCTCATTTACCATCCTCATGGGTATTCAGCTATCTACAATGTTATTTATTCTCTCTGCTTAATATTTAAATTTATTTTTGTAATCAGACATTCCTAAAATCCTGGGCAATGCCCGGTACTCCAGCTAGTGATAAATAAAGAAAAGCAGAGATGGGATATAGATGAACAGCTGTGATAAATAAAAGAAGCGGAGCAATGATAAAGAAAGGCAGAGCTGTAATAGAGATGCAGAGCTATGATAAATAACAAGACACAAAACTGTTATATAGAGAGGCAGAGCAGCAATAAAGAGGTGTGCTAAAAAGATGCAGAGCAGTGATAAGTATAGAGCTACAGAGCTATGATAAAGATATGCAGAGCAGTGACAGAGACAGGCAGAGCTGTGATAGAGATACAGAGCTCTGACAAATACAGAGGTTGTGATAAATAAAGAGATGCAGAGCTGTTATATAGAGATGCAGAACAGTGATAAATGAAGAGATGCAGAGCTGTTATATAGAGATGCAGAACAGTGATAAATAAAGAGATGCTGAGCTGGGATATAGATAAAGAGCTGTGATAAACAAAAGAAGCAGAGGAGTGATAAAGAAAGGCAGAGCTGTAATAGAGATGCAGAGCTGTGACAAATACAGAGGTGCAGAGCTGTGATGAATAATGAGATGCAGAGCTGTGATAAAGAGATGCAGAACTGTTATAAAGAGATGCAGAGCAGCAATAAAGAGATCTTGAGCTGTGATAAGTATAGAGCTACAGAGCTTAGATAAAGAGATGCAGAGCTGAGATAAAGAGATGCACAGCTGTGATAAAGAGATGCAGAGCTGAGATAAAGAGATGCACAGCTGTGATAAAGAGATGCAGAGCTGTGATAAATAGATCTTGAGCTGTGATAAGTTTAGCGCTACAGAGCTGTGATAAAGAGATGCAGAGTTGTGATAACGATATGCAGAGCTGAGATAAAGAGGAGCTGAGATAAAGAGATGCAGAGCTGTGATAAAGAGATGCAGAGCTGTGATAAAGAGATGCAGAGCTGAGATAAAGAGATCTTGAGCTGTGATAAGTATAGAGCTACAGAGCTGTGATAAAGAGATGCAGAGCTGACATAAAGAGATGCAGAGCTGAGATAAAGAGATGCAGAGCTGTGATAAATAGATGCAGGGCCAGTGGCAAACGCAGGATTTGCATGGGGGGGTTTCCAGAACAGGGCAGAGCCAATCACGGGGGTGGGGACTGAGGTGACCCAGTATATGCTGGGTCCGTAAAACTAGTGTGTGTGTGTGTGTGTGTGTGTGTGTGTGTGTGTGTGTGTGTGTGTATGTATATATATATATGTATATATATATATACACACATATATCTACACACACACACACACACACACACACACACACACACACACACACACACACACACACACACATATATATATATATATATATATATATACATACACACACATACATATACAAATATACATAGCATATTAAGCATGAATACATATATATATATATATATATGTACACACACATACAGTACACATATATATACACATGTATATATATATATATATATATATATATAAATATCATGTGTGTGTGTGTGTGTTTATATGTATGTATGTATATACATGTGTATATATGTATGCACATGGATATATATGTACTATAATTAAAATATAGTAAACTTTTATTGCACTTACAAGTGCCACCAGGAAGACAGCAGGCTGCAGAGGACGCTAGACAGCCATTAATAATACTCATGCAGCTATATAAAAAAAAAAAAAATTTGTTTTTGTTTTTTTTTTAGTGGAGGGGGGTTTCTGGGTGCTCGGAAACCCCCCCTGGGTGCGCCACTGAGGGCTGTGATAAAGAGATGCAGGGCTGAGATAAGGAGATGCAGAGCTGTGATAAAGAGATGCAGAGCTGAGATAAAGAAATGCAGAGCTGTGATAAACAGATGCAGAGCTGTGATAAAGAGATGCAGAGCTGAGATAAAGAGATGCAGAGCTGTGATAAACAGATGCAGAGCTGTGATAAAGAGATGCAGAGCTGTGATAAAAAGATCTTGAGCTGTGATAAGTATAGAGCTACAGAGCTGAGATAAAGAGATGCAGAGCTGTGATAAAGAGATGCAGAGCTGTGATAAAGAGATGCAGGGCTGTGATAAAGAGATGCAGAGCTGAGATAAGGAGATGCAGAGCTGTGATAAAGAGATGCAGGGCTGTGATAAAGAGATGCAGGGCTGTGATAAAGAGATGCAGAGCTGTGATAAAGAGATGCAGAGCTGTGATAAAGAGATGCAGGGCTGTGATAAAGAGATGCAGGGCTGAGATAATGAGATGCAGAGCTGTGATAAAGAGATGCAGAGCTGAGATAAAGAGATGCAGAGCTGTAATAAAGAGATGCAGAGGTGAGATAAAGAGATGCAGGGCTGAGATAAGGAGATGCAGAGCTGTGATAAAGAGATGCAGAGCTGAGATAAAGAGATGCAGAGCTGTGATAAAGAGATGCAGAGCTGAGGTAAAGAGATGCAGAGCTGAGATAAAGAGATGCAGAGCTGTGATAAAGAGATGCTTAGCTAAGATAAATATAGAGTTGCAGCATGAAAGCAAGAAGCAACTCTGATTAAGACTTATGAAGCAAATTAGTTGAGTGTAGACCTATTGCAAATGTGAAGATTAGTGAGAGACTGTTAAAAGAAGGGAACTATGGGGTAAATTTACTAAGCTCCCGATTTTGACCGAGATGCCGTTTTTTCATCAAAGTGTCATCTCGGTAATTTACTAAACTCAAATCACGGCAGTGATGTGGGCATTCGTAATATTTTGGAAGTTCAAGCTAAAAATCACGAATGAATACACCATCGGTCAAAATACGCCTGTTTAGATATGAATCTCGGTCATTTACTAACCATTCGTAATTGTAATATCTGCCGTGAAAATGCATTTGCGGCCGTGAAAAAATACAATTCGTAAAAAAGTCCTAAAAAAAAACGCGGCTGCTTTTGAAAAGCGTGTTTACATGTGTACTCAATTATCCATTACTCACACCTGAATGTTTGGCCCTATAAAAGTGTTCCAGGCACATTTTGAAATTCTCTCACTCTGAAATGGCGGCTGTGGTGTGTGCCAATGAATTTATGTTTGCTGTGGGATACCTGTTAGGGTCTCCTGCCCTGTGCTGCCACGTCGTCATGGCAACCGGGAGACAAGTGCTAGTGGAGTAACCTGAGCGCAGCTGATACTCCGGTTCGGGTCTTTTGCTGTGCAGTGGTTATAGGCTCTGTGCACGGCAGGGGATCCGGTGCTGGTTTTTGTGCTCACAGTCTGTGAGGTCTGAGTGGGGCGTGGACAGCACCTGCTTTATAAGGCCTCTTTTCAGGGTAAGCAGATGCTGCTGAATCTTTGTTGGTTAGTCAGTTCATGAAAGTTAGCCAGTACTGTGTAGCTTTGTATTTGTTTGTTGCTTACTGCAAATAGGCCTGGGGATTTGGTATTACACTCTGCCAATCCAGACCTAGCAGTAAGACTGGAGTCAGTCGTTTAGCTTGCTGGGGTTCTGTTACTACTCTGTGAACTTAGCAAGTTTGCGGCTGTATTCTAAGACTTGCCTGTCTAATCCTGTCTCACTGTGCTAGGTGTCAGGGGTCAGTTTAGTGGCAGTAAGCTAAAACCTGTGCACTGCAAGTGAGAATTAGGATTGTGGAGATTCTCCTTGTGTCTATCATTCCATCTCTGACCAAGGAGTTTATTGCCACACCCGTTGGTAACCCTTTAGGGTTTTGCTGTTGCCCTTAGCAACAGCATTTCGGGTTCTCTACGTATTAAAACACAACATCTTGCTTTTCCATCTGAGCAGTTCTAATACAAGGGAGATACCCAGTTCCTTAGCCTCTGGGCTTCTCTGTTCACTTTGTGTGTATTTTGTTACCCTATCACCTTCTGTGTACGTTATGTCATATCCCCCAGTTTGTCTGTGAGTCCATCTGTTTTGCATAACAGTTCAAACACCAGTACATTCCTGCAGACACTGGAGTGCATAACAGTTCTGACACCAGTACATTCCTGCAGGCACTGGTGTGCATAACATATTCAGCAGCCTGATACTCCTGTTGAAATTTTGTGGGAATATGGAGCATACCCCTCAAAATACGTTGCAACAGGTGGTCGATCAGGTGCAGGTCCTGACTCGACAATTTAATGATTTGTCCATTAAAATGCACACCTCCCAGGCTGCTGGCGGAGCTCCCGCAGCAGCAGCACCTGCAGGGGTTAAGGAGCCGAAAGTAAATCTCCCGGATCGTTTTTCTGGAGATCGCTCGCAGTTCTTTTGTTTCAAGGAGAGCTGCAAGCTATACTTCCGGCTTAGGCCTCAGTCTTCTGGGTCGGAGATTCAGCGGGTGGGCATAGTGATTTCCTTACTACAAGGAGACCCACAGGTCTGGGCATATGGGTTGCAGCCTGACTGTCCGTCGCTTAAAAGTGTTGATGCTTTTTTTACGGCACTGGGCATGTTGTATGATGACCCTGACAAGACGGCCTCAGCCGAGGCTCAGATTTCGATCCTTAAGCAAGGGCGAAGGCCAGTTGAGGTTTACTGTACGGAGTTTCGGAGGTTGGCCCATGATACCCAGTGGAATGACCCAGCCCTGAGACACCAGTACCAAAGAGGTCTTTCTAACCAGATAAAGGACCAACTGGTACAATATCCCTTGCCTGATAGCTTGGATCAGCTCATGCAGTTATCCATCCGGGTGGATAGACGGCTGAGAGAGCACTCAGGGCATTATGAATATTTGGTGATGCCTTTTGGGCTCTGTAATGCCCCGGCAGTCTTCCAGGATTTCATGAATGATGTGCTCAGGGAATATTTGGATAGATTCTTAGTTGTATACTTAGATGACATCCTAATCTTCTCCCATTCCCTGGAGGAACATCAGAAGCATGTACGCTTAGTCCTCCAGAAACTCAGAGACCACCGGCTTGGGGCGAAGCTGGAGAAGTGCGAATTTGAAGTTCAGCAAATCGCATTTCTAGGATATATTATCTCCCCAGAAGGTTTCCAAATGGAGGGTTCCAAGGTACAGGCAGTCCTGGATTGGGTGCAGCCCACTAGTTTGAAGGCGCTTCAGCGTTTCCTGGGCTTTGCGAATTTTTATAGACGATTTATCGCTGGATTTTCGTCTATAGTGGCGCCCTTGGTGGCACTCACTAAGAAAGGGGCGGATGTTGCTCACTGGTCTTGTGAGGCTAAAGCGGCTTTTGCCCGTCTCAAAAGGGCATTTGTTTCGGCCAAGGTGCTGCGACACCCAGATCCAGAGCGTCCTTTTGTGGTGGAGGTGGATGCCTCTGAGATGGGTATTGGGGCAGTGCTTTCTCAGATGGGAGTGTCTGATAATCTCAGGCCTACACAAACTCCTGGCTGTGTTACACTTTATGGCTACTGGGAGCTTCCAGGCTGTGGCAGGCGACGTGATTGGTATCTCACAGCCCACCTTTTCAAGATATTTGAATCAGGTGAGTCAAAAAAAACATAGCCGGTTATGTCTAAGTGTTGCTTCTGTAAGTACAAACAACACAGTATTGTATAGAATACCTAACATGACACTCACCTTAGCTTGTTTAATGTCCACTCAGGTTTTGGATGTCTTGGATCCACATATTAATGCCTCAATCTGCTTCCCTACCCAGGAGTCGGAGTGGCGTGCTGTCAGGGTAGCTTTCTATGAGCTTGCTGGCATGCCCAATGTGCTGGGGGCCATAGATTGCACACACGTTCAGCTGAGATCACCTAGGGGCCGCCAATACATATATACGAATAGACATCTGGCCCAATCAACTAATGTCCAGGTGGTCTGTGATGCAAACTTTAAAATTATGAGTGTTGTTGCAGGTTACCCTGGTGGCTGCCATGACTCCTTCATCCTCAGTCAGTCATCGCTCTTCGATAAATTTGAGGACGGACAAATGCCTGATGGCTGGCTGTTGGGTATGTTTAAAATGTTTTGTGTGTATGTCTTTTAACCACAAACTCGAGTTTTGACTAGGGGAATGAATAATCTAACACATGTACTAATGTTGACTATATCTGTTTTTCAGGTGATGGGGGTTACGGCTGCTACTCTTGGCTCCTTACTCCATTGTCCCAACCTGATTCTCCTGCTGAACACAGTTACAATCATGCACATAAGGCTACGCGGAATGTGATAGAAAGATGTTTTGGTGTGCTGAAGTCACGGTTTCGGTGTCTGGATAAATCTGCAGGCCTTTTGTTGTATAGTCCCTCAAAGGTGACTAGAATTGTGTTCTGCTGCTGTTTTCTCCATAATCTGTGTTTAAGTCAACATCTGGCACATGATGAGGGAGAAAGCAGTCAGCAAGCAGAGGAGTTAGAAACATCTGGTGACAGTGTGAGTACATATGTAGGGAGGCAGGTACGGCAAGAAGTGATCCAGCGGTATTTTTCTGGTAAGTTTTTGTCGGATGTAATTATCCTTGACTAAACACTTTGCAATACAATCAATTGTGTGTTTTGTTACTTACTGTTTGTTGTTTATAGTGGTGTGTACATTGTACTTAGTTTATGTTATCAATACATTTTCAGACATTACCCATGAAAAACATACATACATACATAGCAGCTTCTACAATGTTTGAGACGGACACAGGAAGTTGTGTGTTTGACAAAACTAAATTTTTATTGCGTTACTCAAATTTTTCAAAAGTCTTATTTTTTCCGCTTGTGTGTGCTGGGTGCTGTGCTTTGTGCTGGCTCACTGGCACGTGCTCGGGAGGAACGCCGAACAGGGGAGGTTACTGGCGTTTGGATAGGGGTCGTGGTTCCAGAGCTGGAGGTCACTTGTTGAGCTGCCATCAATGTTATGTTGTTGCTCAAATTATTTATGCTTGCATTCAGTTGTGTGTTGGTTGCAGTGTGGCTGGCTACAATCCGGGATAAAGACTCATTCACAACCTGGTTGTGCTGTATTAGTTGTACGAGTGTTTGTTGGTGGCGCTGTTGCTCATCAATGATGCGCGTTAAATGAGCCAGCATTTGGTTGTTGTCTGCCCGTATTTGCTCCATCGATGTTGCGATTCGGCCTACTTGGACAATCAGTCTGCCCGAGTTGCGACTAATGCGCGGTAGATGATGGGGCAGACTGGCAAGGTGTTGGGTATGTGCGGTCAGGCTCGCATTGCTTTGGGTCTGTTGGCTTGTCCAACTGGACCAAAAGTCATCTGGTATTTGTGGCTGGGGTGGAGCTTGTGCCAGTTGTGGACTCATGGAGGCTTGGGGGATATCCTGCAGCTGTATTGGCTGGCTCGGGTCAACAGGTGTTAGTTGCAGTGTGAAGGTTGCCTGTTGGTCTTGTCCCTGCTGGTCCACGTCGGCCATCAAGCTTGGCTCTGTATGGGGTGGCCAACATGCAATGTTTACTTTTCTAAAAATATATTTGCTAGTTCTAAACATTACTACATTCATAATACTCCATTTCTCAAGTTTTTAGAGTTGTTTTTCTTAACTTATAATTTGTTTGTTCTCAAAAAAAATATATACCATCACAGGCGTGCACATAGACAGACTTGCGGAATCCTCACCTAACTACCTCCCCTCCACAGCATTACAGTGTTATGTCACCTCCCCTGTCCACGATATAGACTGCTTACCTGGATAGTCCAGAGGAGCGGAGCAAGTAAGCAGTCTACATACCGGACAGGGGAGGTGTGTGAACACTATAATGTTGTGGAGGGTGTTTTTGAAAAAAGTTTATTTTTAAATTTTTTAAATTTTTATGTGCACGTGTGTGGTCAAAATATTTACAAATGTATGTTCTTTTTTAAAAATGATGTTGGCGATATCAACTTCTAAGACATTGAAAAATTAAGCATTTGCACCTTTAACAATTGAAGACGTAACATCACATTGCTTGTTATGGCAAACATGTAATCTCAACTCCAACTCACAACATAGTAACTGTACTGTGTAGATTATTTGCTATGTGTTTAGTTTCTGTTTTGACTCACCAGATAACTGAGGTGATCGGGGCTCATCACTCTGTGGACTCGCCAATAGTGCCAGTGGTGGCTGGGGTGACACTGCAGAAATGCGCCGCCTGGGTGGGGAAGATGGAGCCGCAGATTCCGTGCCAAGACGCCGTGTCTTACTTGGCCTCCTGGGTAAGTGCCCCGAGCCCTGTGATGGGCGCCTTAGAGGAGGTAGGCTTACAGAAGCAGAACCTATGAGAATATATAAACATTAATATTTTGTACTTCTATGTGTTTGCAGAATATGTGACTACAGTGAATTCTTACCTGCAATCCCAGCATCATCCTGAGTTGTCTGAGGCCTGTCTGGCCGGCTGGTCTGTCGGACTGTTGAAAAAGTGGCGAAAACATTATTACCATACTTTGTGTAAAAATTCTAACTGCAAAGCCTTAGTGTACTGTAACCATCTATTAGGTATTGTAAATTAAACTAATTTCTGCTTAAGATCTTCGTGCTTCCTTAATTTGTGGTGTATATCAAAATGTACATGGTGTTGCACCAAATAAATCTGTTACATTTGAGAATTATGTGTCAGATATTGCATAGATTGAATACTTGCAAATTGAACCAAAATGTTTATTTGAATTTGTAGAAACCTTTTTTTATTTTAAAAATATTAAAATATAAAAAAATGCTGTTAGATACAACACCGATGTCCAAGCAATATCTCATAATAATTATTGCAAATACACATACCAGCAGGCATTGCACCTGTTTTTGCCAATAAAAATTATAAAGCTACAGCCAAGGCAAGATGGAAAATGCAGTTTCTAAACACAAACACACCTTAAGGGTGCATAGGCCTGCAATACATGACCAACAATTTTTGCATCCTTTAACCTTTAAAAAAACCAACATTATCATTTTGAGGACATTTTACAATATTTAACAAATATCCAACTCACCATCCTGCGTGGGTCGGTCCGAATCCCGGACATGAGTTGCAGACACCACTTCTGCAGGAATCAGTGCCCGCACAGGCTCCTCCCACTCCCGATAGGTTGCCCGGAAAGGGGGGTCACCTCCGGTTTTGCGGGCTGATTTTGCCTCTTTGGCCATCTTGGCCTTGACACGCCGCTTTATGTCATAGAACCTCTTGCGACACGTGTCCTCAGTCCGCCTCACCACACCCTCACTATTGACGGCAACTATTACATGCCCCCACAGGACAGACTTCCTGCGGGAGGACACCTTGCCAGCATCCTGACCAAACAATTGGCGATGGTGCTTCATCAGCTCACGCACCAACGCCATGTTTTCAGCATAGCTGAACTTAATATTCCTGCCAGTCTTGGTAGTGGTGCGTGGCTGCGGAGCCACAACACCATCACTATCACTGGAGAATGCAGCAACAGGCACCCCCTCCTCCTCCTCCTCACTAACCTCCTCCCTCTCACTAACCCCCTCCACCTCACTAACAGCCTCCACCTCACTAACAGCCTCCACCTCACTACCAGCCTTCACCTCACTAACCTCCGCCACCACACTGACCTCTGAGTCTGACATGAGGACAAACGACACAAAACACAGAAAAATCAATACAAAAAACACACTCCTCCACTACTACTACTACTACACACCACACAGCCAACACACACGCTCACTCACTCACTCACTCACAAACAATGACAAAAGACTATAAAAAAAAAACAAGGACAAAAAAGTTGACAAACTGTGAAAAAACAATACTACAAATATGACAAGACTACTTACACACACAGTACAGCACTCAACAATCACAAAACTCCTCTCCAAATCCACCAAAAACACCACCAAACTCACCAACTCCAAATACACCTTCCTCTCTCCTCTCCACTAGCTAAACCCACGAGGTGCGGTGTGTTTGGGGCGGTTTTATAGTAATATGCACAGACACTCCTCCTTCACGAATACAACCAATCACGGACGCGTGACAAAAACGAAACTTAGGACTAAAAACGCGGCCGCAATATCAAAATCATTGCCGTAACAGACATGTGACGCAGTCGTAAAAAAAACCCACAAACACGGCCGCAAAACAACAAAATCGGCCGCATTCTACAGCTGAAAACCACGAATGACATCGACATCGGAACAAAAGAAAAACCCGAATACGACAGCTTAGTAAATTAGTCGTAATCAATTCAAAAAGTTGCAGTTTTACACTTTCGATGTCATTCGTGATTGAACTTTGACCTGAAACGGGAAAATACGAATCTTAGTAAATTTACCCCTATGTTTGTAATGACTGGCACCAGCAAGGAGATCTATATATTTTCATTTTCTTTCTCATAAACCAAGTACTGTGCACGGAGTGGAGAAGGAGATGTAGATAATTTTCCTTTATCATTGTTCAATCAGGAAATGTGCTGGATGAGCCGGGGAATAAAGAGAACATATCTTGCAATAGTGATGGCCTGTGGTCTTTTTGTAATTGCACTGTAAAACTACCTGTGTCTGCACAAGAGAAAACTTCTGCTGTAAGGCCAGCATGAGCGCGGATCATTTAATTATTAATTGCCCATACCCATAAACTAGTATATAAAAAGAGACCTGTGTTGTATAACCAGATGGGACAGATAGTTCACAATTAGATTAAAAGTCAATTAAGAGTGGGGAAGTGTGCCAGTGGAGAAGTGGGCCATGGCAAATAATCAGCTGCTACGTATAATGGGGGTAATTCAGAGTTGATTGCAGCAGCAAATTTGTTAGCAGTTGGGCAAAACCATGGGGGTCATTCCGACCCGATCGCTCGCTGCAGTTTATTGCAGTGCAGCGATCGGGTTGGAACTGCGCATGCGCCGGTGCCGCAGTACACCGGCGCATGCCAGCCGTCGTTGGAGGCAGAGGCGGTCGCTGGGTGGGAGGGTGCGCGGTCTGGCCAACGCAGGCGTGGCCGGAAGGTTGGGGGGGCGGGCCGCAGCGGCTGCATGACGTCACACGCAGCCGCTGCGACCCGGGGCAGCAAAGAGGTTCTCCCGGCCAACCGCATGAGTTGCGCTGGCCGGGAGTAACTCCTGAGATGCAAAAGCATCGCTGCTGTGCAATGCTTTTGCATTTCTGCAGGGGGAGGGGACCGGCCCTGACATGCGGGCCGTGTGCTGGGCGTCCCCCCGCATGTCTGAGTGCCTGATCGTAGCTGTGCTAAATTTAGCACAGCTACGATCAACTCGGAATGACCCCCCATGTGCAGTGCAGGTGTGGCAGATATAACATTTGCAGAGAGAGTTAGATTTGGGTGGGTTATATTGTTTCTGTGCAGGGTAAATACTGGCTGCTTTATTTTTAAACTGCAACTTAGATTTCAGTTTGAACACCCAAATCTAACTGTCTCTGCACATGTTATATCTGCCCCCCCCTTGCAGTGCACATGGTTTGCCCAACTGCTAACAAATTTGCTGCTGCGATCAACTCTGAATTAGGCCCAATGTTATAGAATGCAATTGATAAATGGTTACTTCAAAGCTGATTGGTTGTCATGGCACACTTCTCTGCTTTTATCTCTGCTTCATACATCTTCCACTCAGTGAGCGATGTTTGTCAGCATTTAGGAGGACAGTTGGTGGCAGTTTATCTGCTTATCATTACCTGCAGTTGCTTCCCTTTCTCTCAGGGCGGGATGTACGAAAGGGAAAATGCGGTAAGACCCCTGTTTTGGGGGTTTTTACAGCATTTTCATATGTACTAACCCCCGGCCGCCAGGTCTTCAACGCCGAGGGTATTGCCATTTTTTGATGGCGATACCCTATAGAAGTCTATGGGCTTCTTACCGCCAGCTGCCGCATCCCGACGCCTCTGCCACCCCTTGCCGCACACGCCGACACCCCTCCCTCTGGCATACCTGTGTGCAGGCAGCCCTGGTCCCAAAACCCAAACTTCTTCTCCCCCAGCAACACAACCGGAGGTCCTTCCAGCTGGAGGGAGGAGTAGGTGAAGCCCGAGACTGACTGCTGCCTGCTTGCCAGTCTGGGAGGAGACAGAGACCCCAGGGAGGTGGCAGAGACACCCCGCACACCTTCTGAAA